>NW_027415484.1:0-44203 GCF_964106895.1 Numenius arquata | reverse complement strand
GCCTCATTATAATAAGTCTCATCCTTCAGGCATGTGCGTATCTTCTCCTGGTGTTTTTCTTTGGGGGGGCGTCTTAGGGAGTAAGTTCCACGATCACTGAACCGATTCGATTGTTTTGCTGATAGAGGCCGTAAAAGTCTCTTGCTTATCTTCCTGTAATCGATCAGGATGTTCCGCTTGTCTTCTGCGTGGTCTGGCAGGGGTCGTAAAGTCTCTGGTTATCTTCTCCTGTTATCAGTCAGGATGTTCCCATTTGCTTGCGAAGTGTTCCTTCGAGGCTGAGGCCCGCCTCCGCTAATTGGGAAATTCTTTGTTTTCTTTCCTCCCCTCCAAGGTTGAGATATACGTCCCTGTCATGGTTAATCCCTCTGTTTTCTGTTTCAATCCCCCCTTTTCTTTGTTCATTTGTAAATTCTTTTACAATTGCCTATAACACACTTTCCTTCTCCATCTGATTTCTAAAATACATCCCTGATTCCACTCGTTCCCGGAGCTGATGCTTTTTCCATTGAATGTATTCGTCTCTTGCCCCCATGGTGCAACACATAAAACATCTAGCTATTACACACACTAAAATTCCTAACATAAGCACTGCTACTAGAAGGATAAACAGTTGTCTAAGCCATGCCAGACTAGGTAACCATGAGGTTAACTTTTCCCAAAGGTCTGAGAACCCAAATGTGGTATCATCCTGCGCAGTCTGATGCAAGATCTGAGTTTTAGCTATGAGATTTTGTAAGTCTTTTTCTATCCTTCCGCTTTGTTTACATATGAGCAACAGCTCTGATTAATCACTGCGCATAAGCCTCCCTCTTTCCAAGTTAGTAAATCTAATGCCGTTCTATTTTGTCCAACTACATTTGCTAATGACTGGACTTCTTGTTGAAGTGCCTGTATAGCACCTATTGTAGATTTCTCAAGCGCTGCTATAGTAGCTGATATGTTTACAATTGCTTTCTCCAATTCACTAATGCCTAAGGATGGTATAAGCCACCTTACAAAGCTATGGAATCTTGTTCCCCTTGTCACTAGAACCAGTTTTTCTACCTCTCGGAGCTGCTTTTGTAAATTTATCATGTAATCTGTCAATATTTCATTCCCCAACTCTGTGGATGTCCCGTCTTGTACACTATATGGTCTCCCATAGAGTATTTCAAAGGGGCTCAAACCTTCTTTGGTTCTGGGTTTTGTTCTTATCCTGAGAAGGGCTAATGGTAATGACTGGGGCCAGGTCAAGTTAGCTTCCTGGCCTAGTTTCACAATCTGAGTTTTGATCAAGTGATTCATCTTTTCTACCTGACCACTCGATCGTGGGTTGTATGGGGTATGAAGTTGCCAATCTATACCCAATAATCTGCTTACTTTTGAAACAACCTTTGCAGTGAAATGAGATCCTCGGTCCGAGGAAATCACTGCGGGAACCCCAAATCTTGGTATAATTTCTTGCAACAATGCTTTAACCACTTCTCTTGTTTTATTGGTTCGGCAGGGAAATGCCTCTGGCCATCCTGAAAAGGTATCGGTTAGTACCAATAGGTATCGAAACCCCCCTTTTCTTGTAAGTTCTGAGAAATCAATTTGCCATTGTTGTCCCGGATAGTTTCCCTTTCCTATTTGGCCGAACTGGACTCTGGGACCTGTCCTAGGGTTGTTCTGTAGACATACCTCACACTGCTGAGTGACTTGTTTGACCGTGGCATATAGATTCCGAGCACATATTATCCTACTCAGGTATCTGTAAAGTGCCTCTGTTCCCCAATGGGATTTTCTATGTTCTGCCATGACCACTGCCCATAATAACGAAAAAGGCACTATTATTTTTCCCTGTGGGGTTTTGGCCCATTTCCCTTCGATTTTCCCATTTAAGTCTTTGATCAATTTGTGATCATCCCTAGAATATTTAGGTTCGTCGTCAATTTGTATTTTACCATCTGGGACCAAGGATTGTATTTCTGTATTACCCATTTCTGCTGCCCTTTTGGCTTCTCGGTCCGCCAGTGCGTTACCCAGTTCCACAGCGGTGTTCCCTTTTTGGTGAGCTTTGCAGTGCATGATAGTCACTTTGGTAGGCAGTAATACTGCGTCTAAGAGTTTAAGAATTTCTTCAGCATGTTTGATGTGTTTCCCTTGTGTAGATAAGAGTCCTCTTTCTCTCCAGACTGCCCCGTGAGCATGCACCACCCCGAAAGCATATTTAGAGTCTGTCCAGATATTTATCCGTTTTCCTTTGGCTAGTTCCAGCGCTCGGGTTAGTGCTATTATCTCAGCCTTTTGGGCTGATGTATTTGGGGCCAGAGCTTTGGACTCTATTACCTTCTCTGTGGTGGTTACCGCATAGCCAGCTTTACGTATCCCTTGCTGAATGAAGCTGCTCCCGTCGGTGAACCAGGAATCCTCTGCATCTTCCAATGGTTCCTCTTTCAGATCTGGTCGACTGGAGTACACCGCCTCAATTGTTTCCAAGCAGTCATGGGTCACTGATTCTCCTGCTGTTCCGCTGAGGAAAGAGGCTGGATTGACAATATTAGTTACTGTTATTTCTACATCATCTTGCTCTATCAGGATAGCCTGGTACTTGAGAAACCTCTGAGGCGAAAGCCAATGCCCTCCTTTTACTTCCAGTACTGCTGAGACGGTGTGTGAAACCATAACTGTGATTTTCTGGCCTAGGGTGAACTTACGGGCCTCTTGGATGTTTATTACCACTGCTGCCACTGCTCGGAGACAGCTAGGCCACCCTTTACTTACTCCGTCGAGCTGTTTAGAGAAGTATGCCACCGCCCTCCGATAGGGTCCCAGATTCTGAGCCAGGACTCCTAAGGCCATTTCTTGCTTTTCATAGGAAAACAACCAGAAAGGTTTAGTAGTATCGGGTAACCCCAGGGCAGGCGCTTCCATTAACCTCTTTTTTAACTGATGGAAGGCTCTGTCTGCTTCCTTATTCCACACAATATTCTTTGAGTTAGATTTTAGTAACTCGTATAGCGGCTTTACCAAGAGTCCGTAGTTATATATCCAGAGACGACACCATCCTGTCATCCCTAGAAAGGTCCGAAGTTCCTTAGGCGTCTGTGGTCGAGGTGTCTGGCAGATGGCTTCTTTCCTCTCCTTCCCGAGTGTCCGTTGGCCTGCGGTTATTTCATATCCCAGATAGGTCACTTGCTGCTGGGCTATCTGCGCCTTCTGTGGAGAAACTTTATAGCCATTAAGTCCAAGGAAATTTAGCAGGCTCACAGTCCATTCTAGGCATGTTTCTCTGGTGTCAGTGGCAAGTAACATATCGTCCACATACTGTAATACCATTCCTGTCCCAGGCGGGCGTTTCCACTGTTCTAAGTCTTTGGCTAGCTGATTTCCAAAAAGTGTTGGGCTATTTTTAAAGCCCTGTGGTAGCACAGTCCATGTAAGCTGTGTTTTCCTTCCAGATTCTGGGTTTTCCCACTCGAATGCGAACAAAAGTTGGCTCTCTGGGCTCAGAGGCAGGCAGAAAAAGGCATCCTTTAGGTCCAAGACGGTAAACCATGCCAATTCAGGTCCCAATTTAGTTAGGAGAGTGTATGGATTTGCTACTACCCGATGTAAATCCTCAACAATTTTGTTGATAGCCCTGAGATCCTGTACTATGCGATAGCTACCATCCGGCTTTTTGACAGGTAATATTGGAGTGTTATACTCTGATTCACATTCTTTCAGCCGCCCATACTCGATAAACTGGTCTATAGTTTGTCGGATCCCCTTCCTATCCTCTACCCTGAGGGGATACTGTTTGACTCTCACTGGTCGTGCTCCTTGTTTGGGTTTTATCGCTATAGGGGAAGCACTTTTTTGCTCTCCCCGGCTCTCCCGAGGCCCATACCCCCAGATAAATTTGGTCTTTAATCTCCTCAGGCACTCCTGGAGTAATGGGAGTTCCTATCAGGGCCAAACTTAATACTTCAATTAGTTGATCTTCAAAACCCTGAATCTTTTCAGGCCTTGTGCACCCTTGCCCTATGCTGCAGGCTGAGCAACATCTTTTTATGTCTGCTTTCATTTCTTTCATTTTTTTCTTTCTCTAAGGCTAATACCATAGGGTCTTGTGGAGGTAATAGCCCGCAGTCCCGTTGGTATTCTGGGTGATTTCGAAGGGTGAAAAACATGTCCGCATATGTAACTTGATCCCACTTTCTTTCCCTTCTAAGGAATAGCATTAATTGTAATATAGTATTGTAATTAAGGGTCCCGTTAACGGGCCATTTCTCCTGATCATCTAACTTGTAAAGAGGCCACCATTGATTGCAATATTTAATTAAGGTTTTCTTGTCCACGCTGCCACCTGGTGGGCCTCCGATCTCCTTCCAGTGTGCTAAGATACATCCTAGAGGACTCTTTTTCATTATCCCGCCTCCTTGTTTATTGCCCATTTTATGCTCTTTCTACCCCTTGATTAAGAGGTGACCCTGATCTCCGTGTGTCACCTGGGTGTTATTCCTGTTTTCTCTCCCGGGAAATAGTACAACTATATCCCTGTCGCTACCTTTATCTCCAGGGGTAGGCTATGTCTCCACAGATTACTTGTTTCAATTCTCCCGCCCGCTCGATCTTTTCCCACTCAGTCCAGCTTCCACACTGTGAACACCAAAAATCGTCTTCCTGATCTACCCAAACCTCCGTATTACAAGCAAAACACTTTAGGATAAAAATAGGATCACAAACGTTATCCGAGTGTCCAAGACACTGCCACTCAATCTTCTCAATATCAGGTTCACACAATGTTTCTTTACAGTCTGTCATACGCTTCGTTCGTCTCCGGCCGCTCTCCTCGCGGAGAACACGGAACCGCGGATCAGAACTCCGCACTCGCTCCGCAGCAGTGCCGCGTCTCAATCACTCAGTTCACTCATACAATAATTTCCACCTTATATTAGACAATAACACGGAAGTGGTATCTTATGACAAATACAACAAGTAATAACACGGTAGTGATACCCTAGGACAGATACAACATATAACCAACAGTATCGCAGGGTTACACTTCCACGCACTAACATAAAACCAAGGGATCCCACACAAGCACAACCCAACCGTTAGCCCAAGCTTGAGCATACCCCGGGGCGAGTACGCCGACTCTTTACCACGCGTAGGACGTCTCCTCACGGCTTACAGGTCCCCCCCTAAGAAAACTCTAAACATACCTGGTCCACAATAGATGGTCCTTGTCTGTCCCCGCGGTGATCTGGATGAGTAAGGGAGTCCCTCCGAGAAATCTCGGGGGCGCCCAGAGGAGTCCCGTCCTCAGCAGGTCCCGCAGCCGGACAGAGAGGGTCCCATCTGGGTCGCCAAATTGACGTGCGGAAACAAACCTTACAACTCGCAGAGAGTTATAAAGCAGGTATGTTTATTGCGGTGCCGGGTGCAAGGGGGATCGCTCCTCCAAGCTTGCACACCCTTAGGCTAAACCCGTAGTTATTTATAAGGTAAATCATACATATGCAAACTATGGGATGGGCTAATACAATTAGTTCTAACAATAGGTGTGACTATGTTAATTATTTCCAGAGCCTCATTATAATAAGTCTCATCCTTCAGGCATGTGCGTATCTTCTCCTGGTGTTTTTCTTTGGGGGGGCGTCTTAGGGAGTAAGCTCCACGATCACTGAACCGATTCGATTGTTTTGCTGATAGAGGCCGTAAAAGTCTCTTGCTATCTTCCTGTAATCGATCAGGATGTTCCGCTCGTCCTCTGCGTGGTCTGGCAGGGGTCGTAAAGTCTCTGGTTATCTTCTCCTGTTATCAGTCAGGATGTTCCCATTTGCTTGCGAAGTGTTCCTTCGAGGCTGAGGCCCGCCTCCGCTAATTGGGAAATTCTTTGTTTTCTTTCCTCCCCTCCAAGGTTGAGATATACGTCCCTGTCATGGTTAATCCCTCTGTTTTCTGTTTCAGCTGACAGCCGTTCGGATACCCTAGGGAAGCTGTTTTATGGTGTCCCTAACCTGCATCCATTCGCAAGGCAGGAAATGAAATCCCCCGAGATGAAAGGCTACGGTGTCGGGGGAACGTGGGGAAAGTGTGTTCTGGGTGTTTTTTGAGTCGGTCGGTTGGATGTTTTTAGTAGCAGACACACAGAAGCCTCGTAACTTTCAAAAAGACTCCCTCGCGTAACTTAATTTAGAAAATGGGGTTTTCAAAAGCCCGTGGAAACATTCAGGACTCCTGTAGCGATTCCCCCTGCTCTTGCGTCCTTTTGTGACATCCTGTTGGTAGCACGGGTACGGGCACCGCAGGAACGCAGTGACCAAGGGGTCACAGCCGAGACGTAGCGGCGCTCTCTGCGTGCGCCTCCCCGGGAGACGTCTGTCTCCCCTGAAACAATCTGGTGACCGCAGAAGGGCAGCTCGAGGAAGTCACAGCAACCTCTTAGGCCCAGCAAAAGCCAGAAAAGCGACAGCGGTGCAAACGCTGTGTATTGTGAAGCTTTTTGCCTGTTTTGTTTGGTGACCTTTGGGTCAATTAAACTGCATTTTATTTTTTGGTGGGTTTTCTCCTGTCTTGCTTTTAGAGCAAGGCTGATATTTTTGCGTGATTCTCTCGCCCGATTTTCAGTCTTCAGCTTCTTCTCAGGTGGCACTGCGATTTTCAAAGAAAAGCTCTTCCTTTCGGTTCAGTTCAGTTGCTGTCGTTCGGTTCTTAAATGGTAGCAACGTTTAGTATTCTATATTAGATAGTTTATGACCACAGACAGTAATGGGACATACATGGATAGACGTGAAATGTAAGTTGTCAAAATATTTATTGCCTTACAATTCTCGGAGGTAGGGGTGTGTTTCCTGGGGTTTCAAAATCTATTTCACTAAAAAGGTTTGTAACAAATCCTGCAAAGTGTTCAGCCCGTACCGGGCGACCTGGCTGTCGTCAGCCTGTGCGTACAAGGAGTGGTGGGCCATTAGCCGAATGTGTGTTAACCGACACGCGTGGAGCAATTCCGCATCCGTCTGCTTCTGTGGCAAAGCGGGTGCCCGCTCCCGTCCTACGGACACGTTCCACAGAGGGGGGAGGCACAATTAGTTTTCCTGAATCCGGGATGTTCGTTTTGAGTTCGTTTTGTGATGCGTCTCCTCATAATTTGAGGCATGGGTAGCGTGTGAATTCCTAGTTAAAATTCTCACAGTTAAAAAGGCAAAACTTCTCCCGAGAAAAAAAATTTCAAATTTGATTGCATAATGAAACGAGGCCTGTTTTTCTGCACAGAAACGATTTGTGGAAATCGTCCTGAATTATAAGCGTGTATACACAGACGTGTACACTCCAAGTTGGCAGCAATGTAAAGCATGCTTTAAGGTGAAAGATGGCTGTAACCGTGATGAAAACTTTAAGGTTCGTACTAGATGCTTTTAAAGTCGGATTTTTCACAGGCAGGAAGATAGAATCTAGGAGCACCGCAGGCGCAGCGGCAATTTTAGAGCTGAGTGGTGCCGGATATTATCCATTTACAGACAGAATTCTCGGTACTGTATTAGATTTACATCGAATTTCTGTCAAATGAGCCACCTAGCCTTCCTGTATAGTATATTTTGGTGCCCCGATATTACTTGGCGTATTTCATAAGTATACCTTTTATGGCCGTTTCTCGTGCTTTTCCGAGAGAGCTGCTTTACTTTTTCATAGTTGCACGGTTTTTGAATGCCTCTTCTGCCTTTCAGATCTTCTCTTTCTCCTACGCCTTAAATACTCGTACAAGAACGTGCAGAAAATGTTATGTGCAGCTGTAACGTGCTTTGGGGTTTTTTTTGGTAGGATGAAATGGAAATACTGGGACTGGCGATCCAGAAGTCTGAAGAAGCCACCGTAAAGGACCGTCCCAGTGACTACCGTCGAGTTAGGATTATTAAAAGCACCAAAGCGACACGCTCGTAGAGATGGGGACTACCTCTGGACACGTGTTAATCCCGGTCAGGTGTCCTCGGGATACAGATGGTCTGCGCTTCCTGCTCTGACAAGACAGAAGCGATGAGCTTCAGGATGAGCTCCTGAAGACAAGAAAGAGGCCAGGTGCCGGGGTTCTTGTCTCTTTGTTTGTTTGTTTGTTTGTTTGTTTGTTTTGGGCGGGGGGTGGCGGGCGGGCGGGCGTGTGGCTTCCAAAACAGGGTGCGCGGTTGACTGCAGGTGGCAGCCTGCAGAGCTCTTCTGCTGCCTGACCTCGCCTTTTCTTTGTCACTCCTCTTTCATGGCATCTGCGCTGAAAGCCGGGGCGGTCAACGAAGAGACGTGGACAAAACGGGACGAACCGGCGCCGCTTCTGCCTGTTTTCCAGGCTTTGCCACGAACCAAGGAGCATCATCAGCCTCGTCACTGGTGGCGGCGAGTCCTGAGGTGGCTTAGGTGAGTCGAGCCTTCCAGGAACGTCCGTTGTCCGTAGCCTACGGCGTGTCATTTGGACGTCAGTCGGAAGGAGGTTTCCCTTTCTGAAAGGGCACCGGTTTCTCGTGCCAAGCGGTTGCCTCTCCTGAAGTTCCCACGAGAGGGGATCCTCGGAGACGATGCGCTGGGCAGCAGAAGTCATCAGCGAGGAGACGTCGCGCGCTCTATTAAATAGGGACAAAAAGAAAGACGATGTCCTTCCAAAGGCCCGAGCGCGGCACCTCTTCCGACGGCCGATGGCATGGCCGGCCTTTGGGCTCTGGGTCCCCCGTAACAGCGGGGACACGGCCAAACCCTGTTCCTCTGCGTGTTCGGCACAGCCAAAAGCCTTGGCCGGTCCGCCGGTCGTTTTCGGTAGCCTGGTGGATCGCGGCACCGGGGATTGGATTTCCCCCCGCCAAAAGTACAGCCGTTTGGGGAATCTCTTACCTTCCTGGTTTTTTCTATCGTAAAGGAGACTTTAAAAAAAGGGTTAAAGTCGTATAACGTGCAAACTGACTTGCAGGCTTTAAACGGCAACCGTCCACCGGCTGTAGCCTACAGCGTCTTAGGCGTCCCTAAGCGGCGAGGTATTTGTTCCAAATCTTTGAAAAGAGAGGCGACTGAAGGTAACGGGTTGGGTTTTTGGTTGGGTTTTTTTTCTAGTTTTTTTGTTTTTTGTTTTCCCCCCCCCTTTTCTTTAGGCGGAGCGCTCTGAAGAACCTGATTTCTGCCTGGCTTTCAGCGGCGCGTTTCCCCGGCAGTGCGGTAGCATCTCTCTCGGGCAGTGCCGCCGGCCAGATGTCCCTCCTCCTTGGGTAGGAGAGAAAGCAGCCCCCGGTCAAATGACAACTGCGCGTTCTGGAGACGGAGAGCGCAACGGTGGGGGTTCGGAGCTGTGCCAGTTGAATTAGCGCCGAAGAAAAAGTCCGAGGCTTTTCTAGCGTGAGTATTTTTCTTGGCCGTATCTAAACGCGCGCAGAGCTTTCCAGCGGCAGGGAAAGGGAAGGGAGGAGGCGCTTCCCCCCAGCGGGCGGAGGGTTTGTTCCGCTGTTAGGCTGAGAAGGTGTTGCAAGTGGCACGGGTCAGTCCGAATAGGGACCTGAAGCGTCGGGATGGCTCCGGCTTTGGCAGGCCGTGCCGTCTTTGGAGCGGAGCTGTTTCCCCGCAATCCTCCTGTAGCTCAGCTCCTGTCCTGTCCCTCGGCCGGAGGGAATTCCTCTACTGTCTTCGGTGCTCTTTCGTTTGATGATGCTGATCTCCGGTTGGGGTTTGCTGTTTGTTTTGCAGGTGCCTCGTTGTCCGCGTCTCGCGCTGCTCGACAGATGCCCCGGCCCGGGTTTGCAGCCGGTGGTGGAGCCGCCTGAGGGGAAGGGGCCAGCCCTGGGTCTGGTCGTTCGGTGCATTTTTTGGGGCGAATTAAAAAAACCGGTGGGGGGGGGGTGGGGGTGGTGGTGTGATGATGTCATTTGGGGCAGCCGGATGTCAGCGGGGGAGCGACGGTGCGGCGGAGGAGCAGGTGAGTGGGGGTTAAGTGGGGTTCCCCCCACAAGAGGGTGAGTCACGGCCCCCAAACGCCTGAAAACTTGGTGCGGGGCAGGTGGTTGGGGTTTTGGGCGGTGGTGTTTAAAAAATGTTAAAAGCTGTATATGCGGGGGTGAGGCATTGGAGTAGAGAACAATCTCTCATTTTTCTGTGTGTTGAAAAATAATATTCCCTTACGTATATAAAAGGAGTTCCAAATACCAACCCGTATCTCTAAAGATTCTGTATTATTTAATGGGAGTTTAGACGACGGAAAGATTTTTTTAAAAGATTTATTTATAAAGAGAGATTGAAGCGTCAAAGCGGATGTCTGGACAGGTCGCTAGTCCAATTGGATGTTGTCTATCGTGCGTGTTAATCTGTAAGTCTAAACAGATGTGACTCTTAGCAGAGGTTCTGTCGAAGTGTATCAAGAGCATCCGTTTTCCCTAAGTCTTACCCACGGGTCGGTCAGTGCGGAGGCGTAAACGCCTGTGCTGTAGATGGTTCCAGACTGCAAAGAGAGCCTATCGCTAGAAGGGATTTCCAAACTGGCCCTCCCCTCTGCTCTCTCTTGCCGGCGTCCAAGCGCTTTCAAAAGCGCTTTAAGCAGGAGTGTTGATTCCCAGGAGGATAGGGAAGCTCTACAGAGAGACTTAGGTAGATTGGATCGTTGGGCCAACATCAGTGGTATGAGTTTCAACAAGGGCGAGTGCCAGGTTCTGCGCGTGGGCCACAATAACCCCGAGCAGCGCTACAGGCTTGGGGAAACGTGGCTGGAAAACCACCTGGAAGAAAGAGACCTGGGGGTGCTAATGGACAAGCGGCTGAACGTGAGCCGGCAGTGTGCCCAGGTGGCCACGAAAGCCAACGGCATCCTGGCTTGTATTAGAAACAGCGTGAGCAGCAGAAGTAGGGAGGCGATTGTGCCCCTGTACTCGGCACTGGTGAGGCCACACCTGGAGTATTGCGTCCGGTTTTGGGCACCTCAATCCAAGAGAGATGTCGAGGTGCTGGAGCGAGTGCAGAGGAGGGCAACGAAGCTGGTGAAGGGCCTGGAAAACAAATCCTATGAAGAGCGGTTGAAGGAGCTGGGACTGTTTAGTATGAGGAAGAGGGGGCTGAGGGGAGACCTCGTCACTCTCTAAACCTACTTGAAAGGACACTGTAGAGAGGTCGGTGCTGGTCTCTTGGCACGGGTAGGTAATGACAGAACGAGAGGGAACGGCTTCAAGCTCCAACAGGGTAGGTTTAGACTGGACATTAGGAAAGAACGTTTCACAGAATGAGTGGTCGGGCATTGGAACAGGCTACCCAGGGAGGTGGTCGAGTCACCATCCCTGGATGTGTTTAAGAACCGTTGAGATGTGGTGTTGGGGGATATGGTGTAGGGGAGAACTTTGTAGAGTAGGGTAGATGGTTGGACTCGATGATGCCAAGGGTCTCTTGCAACCTAGACGATTCTATGATTCTATGAAAAGCAGCCCCTTCCCCCGTTTCCCCTCCCGCCCTGGGGAGCTGGATCGGTGCAGCGGGACAGGAGGAAAAAAACGCAGCCCCGTTTTCCTGCAGGGACGCAAAGCTCCCCGATGTCTCTGTGGTGGATAAGGCGGCACCCCCGCCTGCCTTCCTGGACGCCGGCGGACTGGCTGCTGTCGCCCCCACGGCCCCCGGGGCCACGCGCAGAGCGCCGCGGCGTCCCTGGGGCTGGTTGCGGGGCGAACACCGGAGGTTTTTGGCGCCGAGGCGACGGCTGCGGCTGCCCGGACTGCGAGCGGGGACAGGGCAGAGAGCGGGAAGGCCTGCCCGCCGGTAAGTGGTCACGGTCCCTGGGTGGAGGGAAGCGGGCTGAGAGCGGTCACCGCTCATGGCCCCGGTGAGGTCTCAGAGGGGGACAAGGAAGGGGGCGTGGGCGCTGCCCGGTGCTTTCCGCCCGCTGCGGACCGGTCCGCAGCGATTTCTGGGCTGGCCGCCGTTTTCCCCCGGCCCCCTCCGGTTCCGGAGCGGCTCGGCCCGCCCATACCGCGCGCCCATTGGTCGCGGTGCCGTAAGCGGCGTCCGTCCTCTAGGAGCCCCCGTCCCATTGGTCGATCGCGCCGTCAATCTCCAGCGCCTCCCAGTCCGGCCAATCGGAGCGCGGCAGGCGATCCGACCAATCGGAGCGGGGCGGTCGCGTTGTGATTGGCTCGTCCTCCTGTCAATCCGCCCGGGGGCGGTTGCCATGGTGAGGAAGCCCCGCCCGGTCGCGCATGCGCAGTAGTAAGGACGGCGCCGCCCTCACTACTGCGCATGCGCCACCGGGCGGGGCGTCCTCACCATGGCAACCGCCATTGACGTCCCACTCCGGCCAATCGGAGCGCGGCAGGCGATCCGACCAATCGGAGCGCGGCGGTCGCGTTGTGATTGGCTCGTCCTCCTGTCAATCCGCCCGGGGGCGGTTGCCATGGTGAGGAAGCCCCGCCTGGTCGCGCATGCGCAGTAGTAAGGGCGGCGCCGTGCTCGCTACTGCCGCCTTGTGGACAAAAATCGGTACTGCAGGTGGGGGGGGCGCGCATGCGCAGTGGAAAGAGTGGCGCCGCCCTCGCTGCTGCCGCCGCTTGTGGACAAAAAGCGGTACTGCAGGTACGGGGGTAGGGGGGTCCGGCCGCATGCGCAGTGGACGGGGGGGGGGGGGGCGCTGCGCTCGCCGCTGCCGCCCGTGCCAGCAGAAACCGGCGCTGCAGCTCGGCGGATGCGGGGGGGGAAGGCGGAGCCCTGGGAGGTTCCATTTTCCCCAAATTGGGGAAAATTATTCAATTTGGGGTTTTTTTCGGTGCTTTTCCGCAACGGAAAAGACTTCAGGGTTTTGTTAGGGTTTTTCTTGCCCTTCCCCGCCGCCGGGGACGGCGCCCATGCGGGGGCTGACGCTGCAGAACCGTAAATTGAACCCCCAAATTGAACCCCGAACATGAATAACATTTTCCCTAATTTGGGGAAAAGGGAACCTTCCCCGGTCCCGCCTCCCCCCGCTCCCCGAGCCGCACCGCCGGTTTCTGCTGGCACGGGCGGCAGCGGCGGCGAGCGCAGCGCCCCCCTTTCTACTGGGCATGCGCGTCCCCCCCCCCCCCCCCCGCCCTGTACCTGCGTACCTGCAGTACCGCTTTTTGTCCACGAGGGGGCAGTAGCGAGCACGGCGCCGCCCTCACTACTGCGCATGCGCCACCGGGCGGGGCGTCCTCACCATGGCAACCGCCATTGACGTCCCACTCCGGCCAATCGGAGCGCGGCAGGCGATCCGACCAATCGGAGCGCGGCGGTCGCGTTGTGATTGGCTCGTCCTCCTGTCAATCCGCCCGGGGGGCGGTTGCCATGGTGAGGAAGCCCCGCCCGGTCGCGCATGCGCAGTAGTAAGGACGGCGCCGCCCTCACTACTGCGCATGCGCCACCGGGCGGGGCGTCCTCACCATGGCAACCGCCCCCCGGGCGGATTGACAGGAGGACGAGCCAATCACAACGCGACCGCCGCGCTCCGATTGGTCGGATCGCCTGCCGCGCTCCGATTGGCCGGGGTGGGAGGCGCTGAAGATTGACGGCGCGACCGACCAATGGGACGGGCTCCCCGAGGACGGAAGCCGCTTCCGGCGCCGTGACCAATGGGCGCGCCGCATGGGCGGGCCGAGCCGCTCCGGAAGCGGAGGGGGCCGGGGGAAAATGGCGGCGCGCGCAGAAGCGGCTGCGGCGCGGCGCGGCGCGGCGCGGACCGCACCGCACCGGACCGGCGCGGGCGGAAAGCACCGGGCAGCCGGACAGCGTCGCGGTGCCGCTGGACAGCGTCGCGAGGCAGCTGGACAGCGTCGCGAGGCAGCTGGACAGCGTCGAGGCCAGCGGGGGGGCGCGGGGAAGGCGGCCGGGGTCCCGAGGCGGCTCCGAGGGGAGACGGCGTTGCGGGGGGGCGGGCTGAGGCGTCTGGGGAGGTGCTCGCGGCTCCTGGGGCTGGCAAACGGGCTCGCGTGGCTGGTGTTGGGGCTTCAGCCGGAGAGGGAGTCGTGTGGCTTTGGGCTGAGGGGCGGGGGTGGAGTCCGGCGTTTTGGGGACTTGAGCAGAGGCTCAGCGGCTGGGTTTTGGGGCTCGGAAGGGGGCAGTAAGTGATGCGGTTTGGGGGCGGAGAGCAGAAGCCGTTTTGGCTGGTTCTGCACGGGGGGTGGGCAGGAGGGCGTTGGGGGCTGCGGGGGAAAGCAGGGGCTGGGCGGGCTGCGGGGTGCTCAAACAGCAGGTGAGGTTTTCAAATCTGCAACTTGTAACTGTTGCAGCTTTGTTCTGGCTTCCTCCATTTTTGCAAAAGCTTCTGTTGCTAGACAGAGCATTCCTCTGTGTATCAGCTACTTGAGCTAGTTTATTTCAATGCGTCTGATCAGGTTTGTCTGTTCAGCAAAGTGGCATTTAAAGGTGACGTTTCACCGGATGCCAGCGGCTGTGCCTTATTTCCAGTATAAAGATGTATTCCCCAAATATCAGAGTGGGATATAACAACTGCAGCTGGTCAAAAGTAACACTGAAATGCAAAATTTAGAATTTCTTTTTTCCCATTGGCTCCTCCTCAGTATGAACACAAAGTTAATTTCTATTCTTAATTCCTATTTATGCTACATATATGAAGGATGAACGCGAGGAAAGGAGACCATAAAATACTGGCCTATTGCTATTTGTATGCTGCGCTTTGAACAGAAGAGACAAAACTGTCCTTTTTGTGAAATAATACTGGCTGTATCAGTGCCGTCCTCGTGTTTTTATTCAAAAATGTGAGATTTGTTGCCCCGAATGGTGAGAGTAGTTTTTGTTAATGGAAGTCGCAAGAGGTTCTGCCACCTTAAAAACCATAGAATCATAGAATGGTTAGAGTTGGAAGGGACCTTCAAGATCATTGTGTTGCAGCCCCCCTGCCTTGGGCAGGGACGCCTCCACTAGAGCGGGTTGCTCAAAGCCCCGTCCAGCCTGGCCTTAAACACTTCCAGGGATGGGGCATCCACAGCTTCCCCGGGCAACCTGTTCCAGTGCCTCACCACCCTCACGGTAAAGAATTTCCTCCTAACATCTAGTCTGAATCTCCCCTCTTCCGATTTAAAACCGTTACCCCTTGTCCTGTCGCTACCTTTCCCGACAGAGAGTCCCTCTCCGGCTCTCCCGTAGGCTCCCTTCAGATATTGGAAGGCTGCTCTGAGGTCTCCCCGGAGCCTTCTCTTCTCCAGGCTGAACAACCCCAGCTCTCTCAGTCTCTCTTCACAGGGGAGGTGCTCCGTCCCTCCGATGGTTTTCGTGGCCCTCCGCTGGGCCCCTTCCAACAGGTCCACGTCCTTCCCGTGTCGAGGACTCCAAAGCTGGACACCGTACGCCAGGTGGGGTCTCGCGTGCGCAGAGTAGAGGGGGGTAGAATCGCCTCCCGTGACCCGCTGGCCACGCTTCTCTTGATGCAGCCCAGGGTGGGGTTGGCTTTCTGGGCTGCCAGCGCGCGTTGCCGGCTCGTACTGACATGTAATAATGCTACTGACGTACCGTTAGCAGCCTCGTGTTAAAAGAAGCGAGAAGCTGTAATATCCTTAATTTAGACAGTTTTTACGTGAAATGGTGCATCCTCACTGTTTCGTCACTTTCAGGAGCGAGCAATTGACCGAGAGCAGGAGAGAGACCTTTTCCAGCAAGAGATAGGGAAGCCGGAACAACAGCTTAAGGTTCCACAAAGGATTCGGCCTGTCAGCGAGCATCAAACCGGAGAGGTAACGCGCGCTATTGCTTGTACTCAAGGGATCTAAATGGTACGCTGACAGCCGTTCGGATACCCTAGGGAAGCTGTTTTATGGTGTCCCTAACCTGCATCCGTTCGCAAGGCAGGAAAGGAAATCCCCCGAGATGAAAGGCTACGGTGTCGGGGGAACGTGGGGAAAGTGTGTTCTGGGTGTTTTTTGAGTCGGTCGGTTGGATGTTTTTAGTAGCAGACACACAGAAGCCTCGTAACTTTCAAAAAGACTCCCTCGCGTAACTTAATTTAGAAAATGGGGTTTTCAAAAGCCCGTGGAAACATTCAGGACTCCTGTAGCGATTCCCCCTGCTCTTGCGTCCTTTTGTGACATCCTGTTGGTAGCACGGGTACGGGCACCGCAGGAACGCAGTGACCAAGGGGTCACAGCCGAGACGTAGCGGCGCTCTCTGCGTGCGCCTCCCCGGGAGACGTCTGTCTCCCCTGAAACAATCTGGTGACCGCAGAAGGGCAGCTCGAGGAAGTCACAGCAACCTCTTAGGCCCAGCAAAAGCCAGAAAAGCGACAGCGGTGCAAACGCTGTGTGTTGTGAAGCTTTTTGCCTGTCTTGTTTGGTGACCTTTGGGTCAATTGAACTGCATTTTATTTTTTGGTGGGTTTTCTCCTGTCTTGCTTTTAGAGCAAGGCTGATATTTTTGCGTGATTCTCTCGCCCGATTTTCAGTCTTCAGCTTCTTCTCAGGTGGCACTGCGATTTTCAAAGAAAAGCTCTTCCTTTCGGTTCAGTTCAGTTGCTGTCGTTCGGTTCTTAAATGGTAGCAACGTTTAGTATTCTATATTAGATAGTTTATGACCACAGACAGTAATGGGACATACATGGATAGACGTGAAATGTAAGTTGTCAAAATATTTATTGCCTTACAATTCTCGGAGGTAGGGGTGTGTTTCCTGGGGTTTCAAAATCTATTTCACTAAAAAGGTTTGTAACAAATCCTGCAAAGTGTTCAGCCCGTACCGGGCGACCTGGCTGTCGTCAGCCTCTGCGTACAAGGAGTGGTGGGCCATTAGCCGAATGTGTGTTAACCGACACGCGTGGAGCAATTCCGCATCCGTCTGCTTCTGTGGCAAAGCGGGTGCCCGCTCCTGTCCTACGGACACGTTCCACAGAGGGGGGAGGCACAATTAGTTTTCCTGAATCCGGGATGTTCGTTTTGAGTTCGTTTTGTGATGCGTCTCCTCATAATTTGAGGCATGGGTAGCGTGTGAATTCCTAGTTAAAATTCTCACAGTTAAAAAGGCAAAACTTCTCCCGAGAAAAAAAATTTCAAATTTGATTGCATAATGAAACGAGGCCTGTTTTTCTGCACAGAAACGATTTGTGGGAATCGTCCTGAATTACAAGCGTGTATACCCAGATGTGTACACTCCAAGTTGGCAGATAGGCTGCAGCAGCAATGTAAAGCATGCTTTAAGGTGAAAGATGGCTGTAACTGTGATGAAAACTTTAAGGTTCGTACTAGATGCTTTTAAAGTAGGATTTTTCACAGGCAGGCGCAGCGGCAATTTTAGAGCCGAGTGGTGCCGAATATTACCCATTTACAGACAGAATTCTCGGTACTGTCTTAGATTTACATCGAATTTCTATCAAATGAGCCACCTAGCCTTCCTATATAGTATATTTTGGTGCCCCGATATTACTTGGCGTATTTCATAAGTATACCTTTTATGGCCGTTTCTCGTGCTTTTCCGAGAGAGCTGCTTTACTTTTTCATAGTTGCACGGTTTTTGAATGCCTCTTCTGCCTTTCAGATCTTCTCTTTCTCCTACGCCTTAAATACTCGTACAAGAACGTGCAGAAAATGTTATGTGCAGCTGTAACGTGCTTTGGGGTTTTTTTTGGTAGGATGAAATGGAAATACTGGGACTGGCGATCCAGAAGTCTGAAGAAGCCACCGTAAAGGACCGTCCCAGTGACTACCGTCGAGTTAGGATTATTAAAAGCACCAAAGCGACACGCTCGTAGAGATGGGGACTACCTCTGGACACGTGTTAATCCCGGTCAGGTGTCCTCGGGATACAGATGGTCTGCGCTTCCTGCTCTGACAAGACAGAAGCGATGAGCTTCAGGATGAGCTCCTGAAGACAAGAAAGAGGCCAGGTGCCGGGGTTCTTGTCTCTTTGTTTGTTTGTTTGTTTGTTTGTTTGTTTTGGGCGGGGGGTGGCGGGCGGGCGGGCGGGCGTGTGGCTTCCAAAACAGGGTGCGCGGTTGACTGCAGGTGGCAGCCTGCAGAGCTCTTTTGCTGCCTGACCTCGCCTTTTCTTTGTCACTCCTCTTTCATGGCATCTGCGCTGAAAGCCGGGGCGGTCAACGAAGAGACGTGGACAAAACGGGACGAACCGGCGCCGCTTCTGCCTGTTTTCCAGGCTTTGCCACGAACCAAGGAGCATCATCAGCCTCGTCACTGGTGGCGGCGAGTCCTGAGGTGGCTTAGGTGAGTCGAGCCTTCCAGGAACGTCCGTTGTCCGTAGCCTACGGCGTGTCATTTGGACGTCAGTCGGAAGGAGGTTTCCCTTTCTGAAAGGGCACCGGTTTCTCGTGCCAAGCGGTTGCCTCTCCTGAAGTTCCCACGAGAGGGGATCCTCGGAGACGATGCGCTGGGCAGCAGAAGTCATCAGCGAGGAGACGTCGCGCGCTCTATTAAATAGGGACAAAAAGAAAGACGATGTCCTTCCAAAGGCCCGAGCGCGGCACCTCTTCCGACGGCCGATGGCATGGCCGGCCTTTGGGCTCTGGGTCCCCCGTAACAGCGGGGACACGGCCAAACCCTGTTCCTCTGCGTGTTCGGCACAGCCAAAAGCCTTGGCCGGTCCGCCGGTCGTTTTCGGTAGCCTGGTGGACTGCGGCACCGGGGATTGGATTTCCCCCCGCCAAAAGTACAGCCGTTTGGGGAATCTCTTACCTTCCTGGTTTTTTCTATCGTAAAGGAGACTTTAAAAAAAGGGTTAAAGTCGTATAACGTGCAAACTGACTTGCAGGCTTTAAACGGCAACCGTCCACCGGCTGTAGCCTACAGCGTCTTAGGCGTCCCTAAGCGGCGAGGTATTTGTTCCAAATCTTTGAAAAGAGAGGCGACTGAAGGTAACGGGTTGGGTTTTTGGTTGGGGTTTTTTTCTAGTTTTTTTGTTTTTTGTTTTCCCCCCCCCTTTTCTTTAGGCGGAGCGCTCTGAAGAACCTGATTTCTGCCTGGCTTTCAGCGTCGCGTTTCCCCGGCAGTGCGGTAGCATCTCTCTCGGGCAGTGCCGCCGGCCAGATGTCCCTCCTCCTTGGGTAGGAGAGAAAGCAGCCCCCGGTCAAATGACAACTGCGCGTTCTGGAGACGGAGAGCGCAACGGTGGGGGTTCGGAGCTGTGCCAGTTGAATTAGCGCCGAAGAAAAAACCCGAGGCTTTTCTAGCGTGAGTATTTTTCTTGGCCGTATCTAAACGCGCGCAGAGCTTTCCAGCGGCAGGGAAAGGGAAGGGAGGAGGCGCTTCCCCCCAGCGGGCGGAGGGTTTGTTACGCTGTTAGGCTGAGAAGGTGTTGCAAGTGGCACGGGTCAGTCTGAATAGGGACCTGAAGCGTCGGGATGGCTCCGGCTTTGGCAGGCCGTGCCGTCTTTGGAGCGGAGCTGTTTCCCCGCAATCCTCCTGTAGCTCAGCTCCTGTCCTGTCCCTCGGCCGGAGGGAATTCCTCTACTCTCTTCGGTGCTCTTTCGTTTGATGATGCTGATCTCCGGTTGGGGTTTGCTGTTTGTTTTGCAGGTGCCTCGTTGTCCGCGTCTCGTGCTGCTCGACAGACGCCCCGGCCCGGGTTTGCAGCCGGTGGTGGAGCCGCCTGAGGGGAAGGGGCCAGCCCTGGGTCTGGTCGTTCGGTGCATTTTTTGGGGCGAATTAAAAAAACCGGTGTGTGTGGGGGGGGGGGTGGTGGTGTGATGATGTCATTTGGGGCAGCCGGATGTCAGCGGGGGAGCGACGGTGCGGCGGAGGAGCAGGTGAGTGGGGGTTAAGTGGGGTTCCCCCCACAAGAGGGTGGGTCACGGCCCCCAAACGCCTGAAAACTTGGTGCGGGGCAGGTGGTTGGGGTTTTGGGCGGTGGTGTTTAAAAAATGTTAAAAGCTGTATATGCGGGGGTGAGGCATTGGAGTAGAGAACAATCTCTCATTTTTCTGTGTGTTGAAAAATAATATTCCCTTACGTATATAAAAGGAGTTCCAAATACCAACCCGTATCTCTAAGGATTCTGTATTATTTAATGGGAGTTTAGACGACGGAAAGATTTTTTAAAAGATTTATTTATAAAGAGAGATTGAAGCGTCAAAGCGGATGTCTGGACAGGTCGCTAGTCCAATTGGATGTTGTCTATCGTGCGTGTTAATCTGTAAGTCTAAACAGATGTGACTCTTAGCAGAGGTTCTGTCGAAGTGTATCAAGAGCATCCGTTTTCCCTAAGTCTTACCCACGGGTCGGTCAGTGCGGAGGCGTAAACGCCTGTGCTGTAGATGGTTCCAGACTGCAAAGAGAGCCTATCGCTAGAAGGGATTTCCAAACTGGCCCTCCCCTCTGCTCTCTCTTGCCGGCGTCCAAGCGCTTTCAAAAGCGCTTTAAGCAGGAGTGTTGATTCCCAGGAGGATAGGGAAGCTCTACAGAGAGACTTAGGTAGATTGGATCGTTGGGCCAACATCAGTGGTATGAGTTTCAACAAGGGCGAGTGCCAGGTTCTGCGCGTGGGCCACAATAACCCCGAGCAGCGCTACAGGCTTGGGGAAACGTGGCTGGAAAACCACCTGGAAGAAAGAGACCTGGGGGTGCTAATGGACAAGCGGCTGAACGTGAGCCGGCAGTGTGCCCAGGTGGCCACGAAAGCCAACGGCATCCTGGCTTGTATTAGAAACAGCGTGAGCAGCAGAAGTAGGGAGGCGATTGTGCCCCTGTACTCGGCACTGGTGAGGCCACACCTGGAGTATTGCGTCCGGTTTTGGGCACCTCAATCCAAGAGAGATGTTGAGGTGCTGGAGCGAGTGCAGAGGAGGGCAACGAAGCTGGTGAAGGGCCTGGAAAACAAATCCTATGAAGAGCGGTTGAAGGAGCTGGGACTGTTTAGTATGAGGAAGAGGGGGCTGAGGGGAGACCTCGTCACTCTCTAAAACTACTTGAAAGGACACTGTAGAGAGGTCGGTGCTGGTCTCCTGGCACGGGTAGGTAATGACAGAACGAGAGGGAACGGCTTCAAGCTCCAACAGGGTAGGTTTAGACTGGACATTAGGAAAGAATGTTTCACAGAGGGAGTGGTCGGGCATTGGAACAGGCTACCCAGGGAGGTGGTCGAGTCACCATCCCTGGATGTGTTTAAGAACCGTTGAGATGTGGTGTTGGGGGATATGGTGTAGGGGAGAACTTTGTAGAGTAGGGTAGATGGTTGGACTCGATGATGCCAAGGGTCTCTTGCAACCTAGACGATTCTATGATTCTATGAAAAGCAGCCCCTTCCCCCGTTTCCCCTCCCGCCCTGGGGAGCTGGATCGGTGCAGCGGGACAGGAGGAAAAAAACGCAGCCCCGTTTTCCTGCAGGGACGCAAAGCTCCCCGATGTCTCTGTGGTGGATAAGGCGGCACCCCCGCCTGCCTTCCTGGACGCCGGCGGACTGGCTGCTGTCGCCCCCGCGGCCCCCGGGGCCACGCGCAGAGCGCCGCGGCGTCCCTGGGGCTGGTTGCGGGGCGAACACCGGAGGTTTTTGGCGCCGAGGCGACGGCTGCGGCTGCCCGGACTGCGAGCGGGGACAGGGCAGAGAGCGGGAAGGCCTGCCCGCCGGTAAGTGGTCACGGTCCCTGGGTGGAGGGAAGCGGGCTGAGAGCGGTCACCGCTCATGGCCCCGGTGAGGTCTCAGAGGGGGACAAGGAAGGGGGCGTGGGCGTGGGCGCTGTCCGGCTGCCCGGTGCTTTCCGGCCGCTGCGGACCGGTCCGCAGCGATTTCTGGGCTGGCCGCCGTTTTCCCCCGGCCCCCTCCGGTTCCGGAGCGGCTCGGCCCGCCCATACCGCGCGCCCATTGGTCGCGGTGCCGTAAGCGGCGTCCGTCCGCTAGGAGCCCCCGTCCCATTGGTCGATCGCGCCGTCAATCTCCAGCGCCTCCCAGTCCGGCCAATCGGAGCGCGGCAGGCGATCCGACCAATCGGAGCGGGGCGGTCGCGTTGTGATTGGCTCGTCCTCCTGTCAATCCGCCCGGGGGCGGTTGCCATGGTGAGGAAGCCCCGCCCGGTCGCGCATGCGCAGTAGTAAGGACGGCGCCGCCCTCACTACTGCGCATGCGCCACAGGGCGGGGCGTCCTCACCATGGCAACCGCCCCCTGGCGGATTGACAGGAGGACGAGCCAATCACAGCGCGACCGCCGCGCTCCGATTGGTCGGATCGCCTGCCGCGCTCCGATTGGCCGGGGTGGGAGGCGCTGAAGATTGACGGCGCGACCGACCAATGGGACGGGCTCCCCGAGGACGGAAGCCGCTTCCGGCGCCGTGACCAATGGGCGCGCCGCATGGGCGGGCCGAGCCGCTCCGGAAGCGGAGGGGGCCGGGGGAAAATGGCGGCGCGGCGCGGCGCGGACCGCACCGCACCGGACCGGCGCGGGCGGAAAGCACCGGGCAGCCGGACAGCGTCGCGGTGCCGCTGGACAGCGTCGCGGTGCCGCTGGACAGCGTCGCGAGGCAGCTGGACAGCGTCGAGGCCAGCGGGGGGGCGCGGGGAAGGCGGCCGGGGTCCCGAGGCGGCTCCGAGGGGAGACGGCGTTGCGGGGGGGCGGGCTGAGGCGTCTGGGGAGGTGCTCGCGGCTCCTGGGGCTGGCAAACGGGCTCGCGTGGCTGGTGTTGGGGCTTCAGCCGGAGAGGGAGTCGTGTGGCTTTGGGCTGAGGGGCGGGGGTGGAGTCCGGCGTTTTGGGGACTTGAGCAGAGGCTCAGCGGCTGGGTTTTGGGGCTCGGAAGGGGGCAGTAAGTGATGCGGTTTGGGGGCGGAGAGCAGAAGCCGTTTTGGCTGGTTCTGCACGGGGGGTGGGCAGGAGGGCGTTGGGGGCTGCGGGGGAAAGCAGGGGCTGGGCGGGCTGCGGGGTGCTCAAACAGCAGGTGAGGTTTTCAAATCTGCAACTTGTAACTGTTGCAGCTTTGTTCTGGCTTCCTCCATTTTTGCAAAAGCTTCTGTTGCTAGACAGAGCATTCCTCTGTGTATCAGCTACTTGAGCTAGTTTATTTCAATGCGTCTGATCAGGTTTGTCTGTTCAGCAAAGTGGCATTTAAAGGTGACGTTTCACCGGATGCCAGCGGCTGTGCCTTATTTCCAGTATAAAGATGTATTCCCCAAATATCAGAGTGGGATATAACAACTGCAGCTGGTCAAAAGTAACACTGAAATGCAAAATTTAGAATTTCTTTTTTCCCATTGGCTCCTCCTCAGTATGAACACAAAGTTAATTTCTATTCTTAATTCCTATTTATGCTACATATATGAAGGATGAACGCGAGGAAAGGAGACCATAAAATACTGGCCTATTGCTATTTGTATGCTGTGCTTTGAACAGAAGAGACAAAACTGTCCTTTTTGTGAAATAATACTGGCTGTATCAGTGCCGTCCTCGTGTTTTTATTCAAAAATGTGAGATTTGTTGCCCCGAATGGTGAGAGTAGTTTTTGTTAATGGAAGTCGCAAGAGGTTCTGCCACCTTAAAAACCATAGAATCATAGAATGGTTAGAGTTGGAAGGGACCTTCAAGATCATCGTGTTGCAGCCCCCCTGCCTTGGGCAGGGACGCCTCCACTAGAGCGGGTTGCTCAAAGCCCCGTCCAGCCTGGCCTTAAACACTTCCAGGGATGGGGCATCCACAGCTTCCCCGGGCAACCTGTTCCAGTGCCTCACCACCCTCACGGTAAAGAATTTCCTCCTAACATCTAGTCTGAATCTCCCCTCTTCCGATTTAAAACCGTTACCCCTTGTCCTGTCGCTACCTTTCCCGACAGAGAGTCCCTCTCCGGCTCTCCCGTAGGCTCCCTTCAGATATTGGAAGGCTGCTCTGAGGTCTCCCCGGAGCCTTCTCTTCTCCAGGCTGAACAACCCCAGCTCTCTCAGTCTCTCTTCACAGGGGAGGTGCTCCGTCCCTCCGATGGTTTTCGTGGCCCTCCGCTGGGCCCCTTCCAACAGGTCCACGTCCTTCCCGTGTCGAGGACTCCAAAGCTGGACACCGTACGCCAGGTGGGGTCTCGCGCGCGCAGAGTAGAGGGGGGTAGAATCGCCTCCCGTGACCCGCTGGCCACGCTTCTCTTGATGCAGCCCAGGGTGGGGTTGGCTTTCTGGGCTGCCAGCGCGCGTTGCCGGCTCGTACTGACATGTAATAATGCTACTGACGTACCGTTAGCAGCCTCGTGTTAAAAGAAGCGAGAAGCTGTAATATCCTTAATTTAGACAGTTTTTACGTGAAATGGTGCATCCTCACTGTTTCGTCACTTTCAGGAGCGAGCAATTGACCGAGAGCAGGAGAGAGACCTTTTCCAGCAAGAGATAGGGAAGCCGGAACAACAGCTTAAGGTTCCACAAAGGATTCGGCCTGTCAGCGAGCATCAAACCGGAGAGGTAACGCGCGCTATTGCTTGTACTCAAGGGATCTAAATGGTACGCTGACAGCCGTTCGGATACCCTAGGGAAGCTGTTTTATGGTGTCCCTAACCTGCATCCGTTCGCAAGGCAGGAAAGGAAATCCCCCGAGATGAAAGGCTACGGTGTCGGGGGAACGTGGGGAAAGTGTGTTCTGGGTGTTTTTTGAGTCGGTCGGTTGGATGTTTTTAGTAGCAGACACACAGAAGCCTCGTAACTTTCAAAAAGACTCCCTCGCGTAACTTAATTTAGAAAATGGGGTTTTCAAAAGCCCGTGGAAACATTCAGGACTCCTGTAGCGATTCCCCCTGCTCTTGCGTCCTTTTGTGACATCCTGTTGGTAGCACGGGTACGGGCACCGCAGGAACGCAGTGACCAAGGGGTCACAGCCGAGACGTAGCGGCGCTCTCTGCGTGCGCCTCCCCGGGAGACGTCTGTCTCCCCTGAAACAATCTGGTGACCGCAGAAGGGCAGCTCGAGGAAGTCACAGCAACCTCTTAGGCCCAGCAAAAGCCAGAAAAGCGACAGCGGTGCAAACGCTGTGTGTTGTGAAGCTTTTTGCCTGTCTTGTTTGGTGACCTTTGGGTCAATTGAACTGCATTTTATTTTTTGGTGGGTTTTCTCCTGTCTTGCTTTTAGAGCAAGGCTGATATTTTTGCGTGATTCTCTCGCCCGATTTTCAGTCTTCAGCTTCTTCTCAGGTGGCACTGCGATTTTCAAAGAAAAGCTCTTCCTTTCGGTTCAGTTCAGTTGCTGTCGTTCGGTTCTTAAATGGTAGCAACGTTTAGTATTCTATATTAGATAGTTTATGACCACAGACAGTAATGGGACATACATGGATAGACGTGAAATGTAAGTTGTCAAAATATTTATTGCCTTACAATTCTCGGAGGTAGGGGTGTGTTTCCTGGGGTTTCAAAATCTATTTCACTAAAAAGGTTTGTAACAAATCCTGCAAAGTGTTCAGCCCGTACCGGGCGACCTGGCTGTCGTCAGCCTCTGCGTACAAGGAGTGGTGGGCCATTAGCCGAATGTGTGTTAACCGACACGCGTGGAGCAATTCCGCATCCGTCTGCTTCTGTGGCAAAGCGGGTGCCCGCTCCTGTCCTACGGACACGTTCCACAGAGGGGGGAGGCACAATTAGTTTTCCTGAATCCGGGATGTTCGTTTTGAGTTCGTTTTGTGATGCGTCTCCTCATAATTTGAGGCATGGGCAGCGTGTGAATTCCTAGTTAAAATTCTCACAGTTAAAAAGGCAAAACTTCTCCCGAGAAAAAAAATTTCAAATTTGATTGCATAATGAAACGAGGCCTGTTTTTCTGCACAGAAACGATTTGTGGGAATCGTCCTGAATTACAAGCGTGTATACCCAGATGTGTACACTCCAAGTTGGCAGATAGGCTGCAGCAGCAATGTAAAGCATGCTTTAAGGTGAAAGATGGCTGTAACTGTGATGAAAACTTTAAGGTTCGTACTAGATGCTTTTAAAGTAGGATTTTTCACAGGCAGGCGCAGCGGCAATTTTAGAGCCGAGTGGTGCCGAATATTACCCATTTACAGACAGAATTCTCGGTACTGTCTTAGATTTACATCGAATTTCTATCAAATGAGCCACCTAGCCTTCCTATATAGTATATTTTGGTGCCCCGATATTACTTGGCGTATTTCATAAGTATACCTTTTATGGCCGTTTCTCGTGCTTTTCCGAGAGAGCTGCTTTACTTTTTCATAGTTGCACGGTTTTTGAATGCCTCTTCTGCCTTTCAGATCTTCTCTTTCTCCTACGCCTTAAATACTCGTACAAGAACAGGCAGAAAATGTTATGTGCAGCTGTAACGTGCTTTGGGGTTTTTTTTGGTAGGATGAAATGGAAATACTGGGACTGGCGATCCAGAAGTCTGAAGAAGCCACCGTAAAGGACCGTCCCAGTGACTACCGTCGAGTTAGGATTATTAAAAGCACCAAAGCGACACGCTCGTAGAGATGGGGACTACCTCTGGACACGTGTTAATCCCGGTCAGGTGTCCTCGGGATACAGATGGTCTGCGCTTCCTGCTCTGACAAGACAGAAGCGATGAGCTTCAGGATGAGCTCCTGAAGACAAGAAAGAGGCCAGGTGCCGGGGTTCTTGTCTCTTTGTTTGTTTGTTTGTTTGTTTGTTTGTTTGTTTTGGGCGGGGGGTGGCGGGCGGGCGGGCGGGCGTGTGGCTTCCAAAACAGGGTGCGCGGTTGACTGCAGGTGGCAGCCTGCAGAGCTCTTTTGCTGCCTGACCTCGCCTTTTCTTTGTCACTCCTCTTTCATGGCATCTGCGCTGAAAGCCGGGGCGGTCAACGAAGAGACGTGGACAAAACGGGACGAACCGGCGCCGCTTCTGCCTGTTTTCCAGGCTTTGCCACGAACCAAGGAGCATCATCAGCCTCGTCACTGGTGGCGGCGAGTCCTGAGGTGGCTTAGGTGAGTCGAGCCTTCCAGGAACGTCCGTTGTCCGTAGCCTACGGCGTGTCATTTGGACGTCAGTCGGAAGGAGGTTTCCCTTTCTGAAAGGGCACCGGTTTCTCGTGCCAAGCGGTTGCCTCTCCTGAAGTTCCCACGAGAGGGGATCCTCGGAGACGATGCGCTGGGCAGCAGAAGTCATCAGCGAGGAGACGTCGCGCGCTCTATTAAATAGGGACAAAAAGAAAGACGATGTCCTTCCAAAGGCCCGAGCGCGGCACCTCTTCCGACGGCCGATGGCATGGCCGGCCTTTGGGCTCTGGGTCCCCCGTAACAGCGGGGACACGGCCAAACCCTGTTCCTCTGCGTGTTCGGCACAGCCAAAAGCCTTGGCCGGTCCGCCGGTCGTTTTCGGTAGCCTGGTGGACTGTGGCACCGGGGATTGGATTTCCCCCCGCCAAAAGTACAGCCGTTTGGGGAATCTCTTACCTTCCTGGTTTTTTCTATCGTAAAGGAGACTTTAAAAAAAGGGTTAAAGTCGTATAACGTGCAAACTGACTTGCAGGCTTTAAACGGCAACCGTCCACCGGCTGTAGCCTACAGCGTCTTAGGCGTCCCTAAGCGGCGAGGTATTTGTTCCAAATCTTTGAAAAGAGAGGCTACTGAAGGTAACGGGTTGGGTTTTTGGTTGGGGTTTTTTTCTAGTTTTTTTGTTTTTTGTTTTCCCCCCCCCTTTTCTTTAGGCGGAGCGCTCTGAAGAACCTGATTTCTGCCTGGCTTTCAGCGTCGCGTTTCCCCGGCAGTGCGGTAGCATCTCTCTCGGGCAGTGCCGCCGGCCAGATGTCCCTCCTCCTTGGGTAGGAGAGAAAGCAGCCCCCGGTCAAATGACAACTGCGCGTTCTGGAGACGGAGAGCGCAACGGTGGGGGTTCGGAGCTGTGCCAGTTGAATTAGCGCCGAAGAAAAAGTCCGAGGCTTTTCTAGCGTGAGTATTTTTCTTGGCCGTATCTAAACGCGCGCAGAGCTTTCCAGCGGCAGGGAAAGGGAAGGGAGGAGGCGCTTCCCCCCAGCGGGCGGAGGGTTTGTTACGCTGTTAGGCTGAGAAGGTGTTGCAAGTGGCACGGGTCAGTCTGAATAGGGACCTGAAGCGTCGGGATGGCTCCGGCTTTGGCAGGCCGTGCCGTCTTTGGAGCGGAGCTGTTTCCCCGCAATCCTCCTGTAGCTCAGCTCCTGTCCTGTCCCTCGGCCGGAGGGAATTCCTCTACTCTCTTCGGTGCTCTTTCGTTTGATGATGCTGATCTCCGGTTGGGGTTTGCTGTTTGTTTTGCAGGTGCCTCGTTGTCCGCGTCTCGTGCTGCTCGACAGATGCCCCGGCCCGGGTTTGCAGCCGGTGGTGGAGCCGCCTGAGGGGAAGGGGCCAGCCCTGGGTCTGGTCGTTCGGTGCATTTTTTGGGGCGAATTAAAAAAACCGGTGTGTGTGTGGGGGGGGGTGGTGGTGTGATGATGTCATTTGGGGCAGCCGGATGTCAGCGGGGGAGCGACGGTGCGGCGGAGGAGCAGGTGAGTGGGGGTTAAGTGGGGTTCCCCCCACAAGAGGGTGGGTCACGGCCCCCAAACGCCTGAAAACTTGGTGCGGGGCAGGTGGTTGGGGTTTTGGGCGGTGGTGTTTAAAAAATGTTAAAAGCTGTATATGCGGGGGTGAGGCATTGGAGTAGAGAACAATCTCTCATTTTTCTGTGTGTTGAAAAATAATATTCCCTTACGTATATAAAAGGAGTTCCAAATACCAACCCGTATCTCTAAGGATTCTGTATTATTTAATGGGAGTTTAGACGACGGAAAGATTTTTTAAAAGATTTATTTATAAAGAGAGATTGAAGCGTCAAAGCGGATGTCTGGACAGGTCGCTAGTCCAATTGGATGTTGTCTATCGTGCGTGTTAATCTGTAAGTCTAAACAGATGTGACTCTTAGCAGACGTTCTGTCGAAGTGTATCAAGAGCATCCGTTTTCCCTAAGTCTTACCCACGGGTCGGTCAGTGCGGAGGCGTAAACGCCTGTGCTGTAGATGGTTCCAGACTGCAAAGAGAGCCTATCGCTAGAAGGGATTTCCAAACTGGCCCTCCCCTCTGCTCTCTCTTGCCGGCGTCCAAGCGCTTTCAAAAGCGCTTTAAGCAGGAGTGTTGATTCCCAGGAGGATAGGGAAGCTCTACAGAGAGACTTAGGTAGATTGGATCGTTGGGCCAACATCAGTGGTATGAGTTTCAACAAGGGCAAGTGCCAGGTTCTGCGCGTGGGCCACAATAACCCCGAGCAGCGCTACAGGCTTGGGGAAATGTGGCTGGAAAACCACCTGGAAGAAAGAGACCTGGGGGTTCTAATGGACAAGCGGCTGAACGTGAGCCGGCAGTGTGCCCAGGTGGCCACGAAAGCCAACGGCATCCTGGCTTGTGTTAGAAACAGCGTGAGCAGCAGAAGTAGGGAGGCGATTGTGCCCCTGTACTCGGCACTGGTGAGGCCACACCTGGAGTATTGCGTCCGGTTTTGGGCACCTCAATCCAAGAGAGATGTCGAGGTGCTGGAGCGAGTGCAGAGGAGGGCAACGAAGCTGGTGAAGGGCCTGGAAAACAAATCCTATGAAGAGCGGTTGAAGGAGCTGGGACTGTTTAGTATGAGGAAGAGGGGGCTGAGGGGAGACCTCGTCACTCTCTAAAACTACTTGAAAGGACACTGTAGAGAGGTCGGTGCTGGTCTCTTGGCACAGGTAGGTAATGACAGAACGAGAGGGAACGGCTTCAAGCTCCAACAGGGTAGGTTTAGACTGGACATTAGGAAAGAATGTTTCACAGAGGGAGTGGTCGGGCATTGGAACAGGCTACCCAGGGAGGTGGTCGAGTCACCATCCCTGGATGTGTTTAAGAACCGTCGAGATGTGGTGTTGGGGGATATGGTGTAGGGGAGAACTTTGTAGAGTAGGGTAGATGGTTGGACTCGATGATGCCAAGGGTCTCTTGCAACCTAGACGATTCTATGATTCTATGAAAAGCAGCCCCTTCCCCCGTTTCCCCTCCCGCCCTGGGGAGCTGGATCGGTGCAGCGGGACAGGAGGAAAAAAACGCAGCCCCGTTTTCCTGCAGGGACGCAAAGCTCCCCGATGTCTCTGTGGTGGATAAGGCGGCACCCCCGCCTGCCTTCCTGGACGCCGGCGGACTGGCTGCTGTCGCCCCCGCGGCCCCCGGGGCCACGCGCAGAGCGCCGCGGCGTCCCTGGGGCTGGTTGCGGGGCGAACACCGGAGGTTTTTGGCGCCGAGGCGACGGCTGCGGCTGCCCGGACTGCGAGCGGGGACAGGGCAGAGAGCGGGAAGGCCTGCCCGCCGGTAAGTGGTCACGGTCCCTGGGTGGAGGGAAGCGGGCTGAGAGCGGTCACCGCTCATGGCCCCGGTGAGGTCTCAGAGGGGGACAAGGAAGGGGGCGTGGGCGTGGGCGCTGCCCGGTGCTTTCCGGCCGCTGCGGACCGGTCCGCAGCGATTTCTGGGCTGGCCGCCGTTTTCCCCCGGCCCCCTCCGGTTCCGGAGCGGCTCGGCCCGCCCATACCGCGCGCCCATTGGTCGCGGTGCCGTAAGCGGCGTCCGTCCTCTAGGAGCCCCCGTCCCATTGGTCGGTCGCGCCGTCAATCTCCAGCGCCTCCCAGTCCGGCCAATCGGAGCGCGGCAGGCGATCCGACCAATCGGAGCGGGGCGGTCGCGTTGTGATTGGCTCGTCCTCCTGTCAATCCGCCCGGGGGCGGTTGCCATGGTGAGGAAGCCCCGCCCGGTCGCGCATGCGCAGTAGTAAGGACGGCGCCGCCCTCACTACTGCGCATGCGCCACCGGGCGGGGCGTCCTCACCATGGCAACCGCCATTGACGTCCCCCTCCGGCCAATCGGAGCGCGGCAGGCGATCCGACCAATCGGAGCGCGGCGGTCGCGTTGTGATTGGCTCGTCCTCCTGTCAATCCGCCCGGGGGCGGTTGCCATGGTGAGGAAGCCCCGCCTGGTCGCGCATGCGCAGTAGTAAGGGCGGCGCCGTGCTCGCTACTGCCGCCTTGTGGACAAAAATCGGTACTGCAGGTGGGGGGGCGCGCATGCGCAGTGGAAAGAGTGGCGCCGCCCTCGCTGCTGCCGCCGCTTGTGGACAAAAAGCGGTACTGCAGGTACGGGGGTAGGGGGGTCCGGCCGCATGCGCAGTGGACGGGGGGGGGGAGGCGCTGCGCTCGCCGCTGCCGCCCGTGCCAGCAGAAACCGGCGCTGCAGCTCGGCGGATGCGGGGGGGGAAGGCGGAGCCCTGGGAGGTTCCATTTTCCCCAAATTGGGGAAAATTATTCAATTTGGGGTTTTTTTCGGTGCTTTTCCGCAACGGAAAAGACTTCAGGGTTTTGTTAGGGTTTTTCTTGCCCTTCCCCGCCGCCGGGGACGGCGCCCATGCGGGGGCTGACGCTGCAGAACCGTAAATTGAACCCCCAAATTGAACCCCGAACATGAATAACATTTTCCCCAATTTGGGGAAAAGGGAACCTTCCCCGGTCCCGCCTCCCCCCGCTCCCCGAGCCGCACCGCCGGTTTCTGCTGGCACGGGCGGCAGCGGCGGCGAGCGCAGCGCCCCCCTTTCTACTGGGCATGCGCGCCCCCCCCCCCCCCCCCCCCGCCCTGTACCTGCGTACCTGCAGTACCGCTTTTTGTCCACGAGGGGGCAGTAGCGAGCAAGGCGCCGCCCTCACTACTGCGCATGCGCGACGAGGAGGGGGCTTCCTCACCATGGCAACCGCCATTAGCGTCCCCCTCCGGCCAATCGGAGCGCGGCGGTCGCGCTGTGATTGGCTCGTCCTCCTGTCAATCCGCCAGGGGGCGGTTGCCATGGTGAGGACGCCCCGCCCGGTGGCGCATGCGCAGTAGTGAGGGCGGCGCCGTCCTTACTACTGCGCATGCGCGACCGGGCGGGGCTTCCTCACCATGGCAACCGCCCCCGGGCGGATTGACAGGAGGACGAGCCAATCACAACGCGACCGCCGCGCTCCGATTGGTCGGATCGCCTGCCGCGCTCCGATTGGCCGGGGTGGGAGGCGCTGAAGATTGACGGCGCGACCGACCAATGGGACGGGCTCCCCGAGCACGGAAGCCGCTTCCGGCGCCGTGACCAATGGGCGCGCCGCATGGGCGGGCCGAGCCGCTCCGGAAGCGGAGGGGGCCGGGGGAAAATGGCGGCGCGCGCAGAAGCGGCTGCGGCGCGGCGCGGCGCGGACCGCACCGCACCGCACCGGACCGGCGCGGGCGGAAAGCACCGGGCAGCCGGACAGCGTCGCGGCGCCGCTGGACAGCGTCGCGAGGCAGCTGGACAGCGTCGCGAGGCAGCTGGACAGCGTCGAGGCCAGCGGGGGGGCGCGGGGAAGGCGGCCGGGGTCCCGAGGCGGCTCCGAGGGGAGACGGCGTTGCGGGGGGGCGGGCTGAGGCGTCTGGGGAGGTGCTCGCGGCTCCCGGGGCTGGCAAACGGGCTCGCGTGGCTGGTGTTGGGGCTTCAGCCGGAGAGGGAGTCGTGTGGCTTTGGGCTGAGGGGCGGGGGTGGAGTCCGGCGTTTTGGGGACTCGAGCAGAGGCTCAGCGGCTGGGTTTTGGGGCTCGGAAGGGGGCAGTAAGTGATGCGGTTCGGGGGCGGAGAGCAGAAGCCGTTTTGGCTGGTTCTGCAGGGGGGGTGGGCAGGAGGGTGTTGGGGGCTGCGGGGGAAAGCAGGGGCTGGGCGGGCTGCGGGGTGCTCAAACAGCAGGTGAGGTTTTCAAATCTGCAACTTGTAACTGTTGCAGCTTTATTCTGGCTTCCTCCATTTTTGCAAAAGCTTCTGTTGCTAGACAGAGCATTCCTCTGTGTATCAGCTACTTGAGCTAGTTTATTTCAATGCGTCTGATCAGGTTTGTCTGTTCAGCAAAGTGGCATTTAAAGGTGACGTTTCACCGGATGCCAGCGGCTGTGCCTTATTTCCAGTATAAAGATGTATTCCCCAAATATCAGAGTGGGATATAACAACTGCAGCTGGTCAAAAGTAACACTGAAATGCAAAATTTAGAATTTCTTTTTTCCCATTGGCTCCTCCTCAGTATGAACACAAAGTTAATTTCTATTCTTAATTCCTATTTATGCTACATATATGAAGGATGAACGCGAGGAAAGGAGACCATAAAATACTGGCCTATTGCTATTTGTATGCTGCGCTTTGAACAGAAGAGACAAAACTGTCCTTTTTGTGAAATAATACCGGCTGTATCAGTGCCGTCCTCGTGTTTTTATTCAAAAATGTGAGATTTGTTGCCCCGAATGGTGAGAGTAGTTTTTGTTAATGGAAGTCGCAAGAGGTTCTGCCACCTTAAAAACCATAGAATCGTAGAATGGTTAGAATTGGAAGGGACCTTCAAGATCATGGTGTTGCAGCCCCCCTGCCTTGGGCAGGGACGCCTCCACTAGAGCGGGTTGCTCAAAGCCCCGTCCAGCCTGGCCTTAAACACTTCCAGGGATGGGGCATCCACAGCTTCCCCGGGCAACCTGTTCCAGTGCCTCACCACCCTCACGGTAAAGAATTTCCTCCTAATATCTAGTCTGAATCTCCCCTCTTCCGATTTAAAATCGTTACCCCTTGTCTTGTCGCTACCTTTCCCGACAGAGAGTCCCTCTCCGGCTCTCCCGTAGGCTCCCTTCAGATATTGGAAGGCTGCTCTGAGGTCTCCCCGGAGCCTTCTCTTCTCCAGGCTGAACAACCCCAGCTCTCTCAGTCTCTCTTCACAGGGGAGGTGCTCCGTCCCTCCGATGGTTTTCGTGGCCGTCCGCTGGGCCCCTTCCAACAGGTCCACGTCCTTCCCGTGTCGAGGACTCCAAAGCTGGACACCGTACTCCAGGTGGGGTCTCGCGCGCGCAGAGTAGAGGGGGGTAGAATCGCCTCCCGTGACCCGCTGGCCACGCTTCTCTTGATGCAGCCCAGGGTGGGGTTGGCTTTCTGGGCTGCCAGCGCGCGTTGCCGGCTCGTACTGACATGTAATAATGCTACTGACGTACCGTTAGCAGCCTCGTGTTAAAAGAAGCAAGAAGCTGTAATATCCTTAATTTAGACAGTTTTTACGTGAAATGGTGCATCCTCACTGTTTTGTCACTTTCAGGAGCGAGCAATTGACCCGAGAGCACGAGAGAGACCTTTTCCAGCAAGAGATAGGGAAGCCGGAACAACAGCTTAAGGTTCCACAAAGGATTCGGCCTGTCAGCGAGCATCAAACCGGAGAGGTAACGCGCGCTATTGCTTGTACTCAAGGGATCTAAATGGTACGCTGTGACGTGCGGAAACAAACCTTACAACTCGCAGAGAGTTATAAAGCAGGTATGTTTATTGTGGCGCCGGGTGCAAGGGGGATCGCTCCTCCAAACTTGCACACCCTTAGGCTAAACCCGTAGTTATTTATAAGGTAAATCATACATATGCAAACTATGGGATGGGCTAATACAATTAGTTCTAACAATAGGTGTGACTATGTTAATTATTTCCGGAGCCTCATTATAATAAGTCTCATCCTTCAGGCATGTGCGTATCTTCTCCTGGTGTTTTTCTTTGGGGGGGCGTCTTAGGGAGTAAGTTCCACGATCACTGAACCGATTCGATTGTTTTGCTGATAGAGGCCGTAAAAGTCTCTTGCTTATCTTCCTGTAATCGATCAGGATGTTCCGCTTGTCTTCTGCGTGGTCTGGCAGGGGTCGTAAAGTCTCTGGTTATCTTCTCCTGTTATCAGTCAGGATGTTCCCATTTGCTTGCGAAGTGTTCCTTCGAGGCTGAGGCCCGCCTCCGCTAATTGGGAAATTCTTTGTTTTCTTTCCTCCCCTCCAAGGTTGAGATATACGTCCCTGTCATGGTTAATCCCTCTGTTTTCTGTTTCAATCCCCCCTTTTCTTTGTTCATTTGTAAATTCTTTTACAATTGCCTATAACACACTTTCCTTCTCCATCTGATTTCTAAAATACATCCCTGATTCCACTCGTTCCCGGAGCTGATGCTTTTTCCATTGAATGTATTCGTCTCTTGCCCCCATGGTGCAACACATAAAACATCTAGCTATTACACACACTAAAATTCCTAACATAAGCACTGCTACTAGAAGGATAAACAGTTGTCTAAGCCATGCCAGACTAGGTAACCATGAGGTTAACTTTTCCCAAAGGTCTGAGAACCCAAATGTGGTATCATCCTGCGCAGTCTGATGCAAGATCTGAGTTTTAGCTATGAGATTTTGTAAGTCTTTTTCTATCCTTCCGCTTTGTTTACATATGAGCAACAGCTCTGATTAATCACTGCGCATAAGCCTCCCTCTTTCCAAGTTAGTAAATCTAATGCCGTTCTATTTTGTCCAACTACATTTGCTAATGACTGGACTTCTTGTTGAAGTGCCTGTATAGCACCTATTGTAGATTTCTCAAGCGCTGCTATAGTAGCTGATATGTTTACAATTGCTTTCTCCAATTCACTAATGCCTAAGGATGGTATAAGCCACCTTACAAAGCTATGGAATCTTGTTCCCCTTGTCACTAGAACCAGTTTTTCTACCTCTCGGAGCTGCTTTTGTAAATTTATCATGTAATCTGTCAATATTTCATTCCCCAACTCTGTGGATGTCCCGTCTTGTACACTATATGGTCTCCCATAGAGTATTTCAAAGGGGCTCAAACCTTCTTTGGTTCTGGGTTTTGTTCTTATCCTGAGAAGGGCTAATGGTAATGACTGGGGCCAGGTCAAGTTAGCTTCCTGGCCTAGTTTCACAATCTGAGTTTTGATCAAGTGATTCATCTTTTCTACCTGACCACTCGATCGTGGGTTGTATGGGGTATGAAGTTGCCAATCTATACCCAATAATCTGCTTACTTTTGAAACAACCTTTGCAGTGAAATGAGATCCTCGGTCCGAGGAAATCACTGCGGGAACCCCAAATCTTGGTATAATTTCTTGCAACAATGCTTTAACCACTTCTCTTGTTTTATTGGTTCGGCAGGGAAATGCCTCTGGCCATCCTGAAAAGGTATCGGTTAGTACCAATAGGTATCGAAACCCCCCTTTTCTTGTAAGTTCTGAGAAATCAATTTGCCATTGTTGTCCCGGATAGTTTCCCTTTCCTATTTGGCCGAACTGGACTCTGGGACCTGTCCTAGGGTTGTTCTGTAGACATACCTCACACTGCTGAGTGACTTGTTTGACCGTGGCATATAGATTCCGAGCACATATTATCCTACTCAGGTATCTGTAAAGTGCCTCTGTTCCCCAATGGGATTTTCTATGTTCTGCCATGACCACTGCCCATAATAACGAAAAAGGCACTATTATTTTTCCCTGTGGGGTTTTGGCCCATTTCCCTTCGATTTTCCCATTTAAGTCTTTGATCAATTTGTGATCATCCCTAGAATATTTAGGTTCGTCGTCAATTTGTATTTTACCATCTGGGACCAAGGATTGTATTTCTGTATTACCCATTTCTGCTGCCCTTTTGGCTTCTCGGTCCGCCAGTGCGTTACCCAGTTCCACAGCGGTGTTCCCTTTTTGGTGAGCTTTGCAGTGCATGATAGTCACTTTGGTAGGCAGTAATACTGCGTCTAAGAGTTTAAGAATTTCTTCAGCATGTTTGATGTGTTTCCCTTGTGTAGATAAGAGTCCTCTTTCTCTCCAGACTGCCCCGTGAGCATGCACCACCCCGAAAGCATATTTAGAGTCTGTCCAGATATTTATCCGTTTTCCTTTGGCTAGTTCCAGCGCTCGGGTTAGTGCTATTATCTCAGCCTTTTGGGCTGATGTATTTGGGGCCAGAGCTTTGGACTCTATTACCTTCTCTGTGGTGGTTACCGCATAGCCAGCTTTACGTATCCCTTGCTGAATGAAGCTGCTCCCGTCGGTGAACCAGGAATCCTCTGCATCTTCCAATGGTTCCTCTTTCAGATCTGGTCGACTGGAGTACACCGCCTCAATTGTTTCCAAGCAGTCATGGGTCACTGATTCTCCTGCTGTTCCGCTGAGGAAAGAGGCTGGATTGACAATATTAGTTACTGTTATTTCTACATCATCTTGCTCTATCAGGATAGCCTGGTACTTGAGAAACCTCTGAGGCGAAAGCCAATGCCCTCCTTTTACTTCCAGTACTGCTGAGACGGTGTGTGAAACCATAACTGTGATTTTCTGGCCTAGGGTGAACTTACGGGCCTCTTGGATGTTTATTACCACTGCTGCCACTGCTCGGAGACAGCTAGGCCACCCTTTACTTACTCCGTCGAGCTGTTTAGAGAAGTATGCCACCGCCCTCCGATAGGGTCCCAGATTCTGAGCCAGGACTCCTAAGGCCATTTCTTGCTTTTCATAGGAAAACAACCAGAAAGGTTTAGTAGTATCGGGTAACCCCAGGGCAGGCGCTTCCATTAACCTCTTTTTTAACTGATGGAAGGCTCTGTCTGCTTCCTTATTCCACACAATATTCTTTGAGTTAGATTTTAGTAACTCGTATAGCGGCTTTACCAAGAGTCCGTAGTTATATATCCAGAGACGACACCATCCTGTCATCCCTAGAAAGGTCCGAAGTTCCTTAGGCGTCTGTGGTCGAGGTGTCTGGCAGATGGCTTCTTTCCTCTCCTTCCCGAGTGTCCGTTGGCCTGCGGTTATTTCATATCCCAGATAGGTCACTTGCTGCTGGGCTATCTGCGCCTTCTGTGGAGAAACTTTATAGCCATTAAGTCCAAGGAAATTTAGCAGGCTCACAGTCCATTCTAGGCATGTTTCTCTGGTGTCAGTGGCAAGTAACATATCGTCCACATACTGTAATACCATTCCTGTCCCAGGCGGGCGTTTCCACTGTTCTAAGTCTTTGGCTAGCTGATTTCCAAAAAGTGTTGGGCTATTTTTAAAGCCCTGTGGTAGCACAGTCCATGTAAGCTGTGTTTTCCTTCCAGATTCTGGGTTTTCCCACTCGAATGCGAACAAAAGTTGGCTCTCTGGGCTCAGAGGCAGGCAGAAAAAGGCATCCTTTAGGTCCAAGACGGTAAACCATGCCAATTCAGGTCCCAATTTAGTTAGGAGAGTGTATGGATTTGCTACTACCCGATGTAAATCCTCAACAATTTTGTTGATAGCCCTGAGATCCTGTACTATGCGATAGCTACCATCCGGCTTTTTGACAGGTAATATTGGAGTGTTATACTCTGATTCACATTCTTTCAGCCGCCCATACTCGATAAACTGGTCTATAGTTTGTCGGATCCCCTTCCTATCCTCTACCCTGAGGGGATACTGTTTGACTCTCACTGGTCGTGCTCCTTGTTTGGGTTTTATCGCTATAGGGGAAGCACTTTTTTGCTCTCCCCGGCTCTCCCGAGGCCCATACCCCCAGATAAATTTGGTCTTTAATCTCCTCAGGCACTCCTGGAGTAATGGGAGTTCCTATCAGGGCCAAACTTAATACTTCAATTAGTTGATCTTCAAAACCCTGAATCTTTTCAGGCCTTGTGCACCCTTGCCCTATGCTGCAGGCTGAGCAACATCTTTTTATGTCTGCTTTCATTTCTTTCATTTTTTTCTTTCTCTAAGGCTAATACCATAGGGTCTTGTGGAGGTAATAGCCCGCAGTCCCGTTGGTATTCTGGGTGATTTCGAAGGGTGAAAAACATGTCCGCATATGTAACTTGATCCCACTTTCTTTCCCTTCTAAGGAATAGCATTAATTGTAATATAGTATTGTAATTAAGGGTCCCGTTAACGGGCCATTTCTCCTGATCATCTAACTTGTAAAGAGGCCACCATTGATTGCAATATTTAATTAAGGTTTTCTTGTCCACGCTGCCACCTGGTGGGCCTCCGATCTCCTTCCAGTGTGCTAAGATACATCCTAGAGGACTCTTTTTCATTATCCCGCCTCCTTGTTTATTGCCCATTTTATGCTCTTTCTACCCCTTGATTAAGAGGTGACCCTGATCTCCGTGTGTCACCTGGGTGTTATTCCTGTTTTCTCTCCCGGGAAATAGTACAACTATATCCCTGTCGCTACCTTTATCTCCAGGGGTAGGCTATGTCTCCACAGATTACTTGTTTCAATTCTCCCGCCCGCTCGATCTTTTCCCACTCAGTCCAGCTTCCACACTGTGAACACCAAAAATCGTCTTCCTGATCTACCCAAACCTCCGTATTACAAGCAAAACACTTTAGGATAAAAATAGGATCACAAACGTTATCCGAGTGTCCAAGACACTGCCACTCAATCTTCTCAATATCAGGTTCACACAATGTTTCTTTACAGTCTGTCATACGCTTCGTTCGTCTCCGGCCGCTCTCCTCGCGGAGAACACGGAACCGCGGATCAGAACTCCGCACTCGCTCCGCAGCAGTGCCGCGTCTCAATCACTCAGTTCACTCATACAATAATTTCCACCTTATATTAGACAATAACACGGAAGTGGTATCTTATGACAAATACAACAAGTAATAACACGGTAGTGATACCCTAGGACAGATACAACATATAACCAACAGTATCGCAGGGTTACACTTCCACGCACTAACATAAAACCAAGGGATCCCACACAAGCACAACCCAACCGTTAGCCCAAGCTTGAGCATACCCCGGGGCGAGTACGCCGACTCTTTACCACGCGTAGGACGTCTCCTCACGGCTTACAGGTCCCCCCCTAAGAAAACTCTAAACATACCTGGTCCACAATAGATGGTCCTTGTCTGTCCCCGCGGTGATCTGGATGAGTAAGGGAGTCCCTCCGAGAAATCTCGGGGGCGCCCAGAGGAGTCCCGTCCTCAGCAGGTCCCGCAGCCGGACAGAGAGGGTCCCATCTGGGTCGCCAAATTGACGTGCGGAAACAAACCTTACAACTCGCAGAGAGTTATAAAGCAGGTATGTTTATTGCGGTGCCGGGTGCAAGGGGGATCGCTCCTCCAAGCTTGCACACCCTTAGGCTAAACCCGTAGTTATTTATAAGGTAAATCATACATATGCAAACTATGGGATGGGCTAATACAATTAGTTCTAACAATAGGTGTGACTATGTTAATTATTTCCAGAGCCTCATTATAATAAGTCTCATCCTTCAGGCATGTGCGTATCTTCTCCTGGTGTTTTTCTTTGGGGGGGCGTCTTAGGGAGTAAGCTCCACGATCACTGAACCGATTCGATTGTTTTGCTGATAGAGGCCGTAAAAGTCTCTTGCTATCTTCCTGTAATCGATCAGGATGTTCCGCTCGTCCTCTGCGTGGTCTGGCAGGGGTCGTAAAGTCTCTGGTTATCTTCTCCTGTTATCAGTCAGGATGTTCCCATTTGCTTGCGAAGTGTTCCTTCGAGGCTGAGGCCCGCCTCCGCTAATTGGGAAATTCTTTGTTTTCTTTCCTCCCCTCCAAGGTTGAGATATACGTCCCTGTCATGGTTAATCCCTCTGTTTTCTGTTTCAGCTGACAGCCGTTCGGATACCCTAGGGAAGCTGTTTTATGGTGTCCCTAACCTGCATCCATTCGCAAGGCAGGAAATGAAATCCCCCGAGATGAAAGGCTACGGTGTCGGGGGAACGTGGGGAAAGTGTGTTCTGGGTGTTTTTTGAGTCGGTCGGTTGGATGTTTTTAGTAGCAGACACACAGAAGCCTCGTAACTTTCAAAAAGACTCCCTCGCGTAACTTAATTTAGAAAATGGGGTTTTCAAAAGCCCGTGGAAACATTCAGGACTCCTGTAGCGATTCCCCCTGCTCTTGCGTCCTTTTGTGACATCCTGTTGGTAGCACGGGTACGGGCACCGCAGGAACGCAGTGACCAAGGGGTCACAGCCGAGACGTAGCGGCGCTCTCTGCGTGCGCCTCCCCGGGAGACGTCTGTCTCCCCTGAAACAATCTGGTGACCGCAGAAGGGCAGCTCGAGGAAGTCACAGCAACCTCTTAGGCCCAGCAAAAGCCAGAAAAGCGACAGCGGTGCAAACGCTGTGTATTGTGAAGCTTTTTGCCTGTTTTGTTTGGTGACCTTTGGGTCAATTAAACTGCATTTTATTTTTTGGTGGGTTTTCTCCTGTCTTGCTTTTAGAGCAAGGCTGATATTTTTGCGTGATTCTCTCGCCCGATTTTCAGTCTTCAGCTTCTTCTCAGGTGGCACTGCGATTTTCAAAGAAAAGCTCTTCCTTTCGGTTCAGTTCAGTTGCTGTCGTTCGGTTCTTAAATGGTAGCAACGTTTAGTATTCTATATTAGATAGTTTATGACCACAGACAGTAATGGGACATACATGGATAGACGTGAAATGTAAGTTGTCAAAATATTTATTGCCTTACAATTCTCGGAGGTAGGGGTGTGTTTCCTGGGGTTTCAAAATCTATTTCACTAAAAAGGTTTGTAACAAATCCTGCAAAGTGTTCAGCCCGTACCGGGCGACCTGGCTGTCGTCAGCCTGTGCGTACAAGGAGTGGTGGGCCATTAGCCGAATGTGTGTTAACCGACACGCGTGGAGCAATTCCGCATCCGTCTGCTTCTGTGGCAAAGCGGGTGCCCGCTCCCGTCCTACGGACACGTTCCACAGAGGGGGGAGGCACAATTAGTTTTCCTGAATCCGGGATGTTCGTTTTGAGTTCGTTTTGTGATGCGTCTCCTCATAATTTGAGGCATGGGTAGCGTGTGAATTCCTAGTTAAAATTCTCACAGTTAAAAAGGCAAAACTTCTCCCGAGAAAAAAAATTTCAAATTTGATTGCATAATGAAACGAGGCCTGTTTTTCTGCACAGAAACGATTTGTGGAAATCGTCCTGAATTATAAGCGTGTATACACAGACGTGTACACTCCAAGTTGGCAGCAATGTAAAGCATGCTTTAAGGTGAAAGATGGCTGTAACCGTGATGAAAACTTTAAGGTTCGTACTAGATGCTTTTAAAGTCGGATTTTTCACAGGCAGGAAGATAGAATCTAGGAGCACCGCAGGCGCAGCGGCAATTTTAGAGCTGAGTGGTGCCGGATATTATCCATTTACAGACAGAATTCTCGGTACTGTATTAGATTTACATCGAATTTCTGTCAAATGAGCCACCTAGCCTTCCTGTATAGTATATTTTGGTGCCCCGATATTACTTGGCGTATTTCATAAGTATACCTTTTATGGCCGTTTCTCGTGCTTTTCCGAGAGAGCTGCTTTACTTTTTCATAGTTGCACGGTTTTTGAATGCCTCTTCTGCCTTTCAGATCTTCTCTTTCTCCTACGCCTTAAATACTCGTACAAGAACGTGCAGAAAATGTTATGTGCAGCTGTAACGTGCTTTGGGGTTTTTTTTGGTAGGATGAAATGGAAATACTGGGACTGGCGATCCAGAAGTCTGAAGAAGCCACCGTAAAGGACCGTCCCAGTGACTACCGTCGAGTTAGGATTATTAAAAGCACCAAAGCGACACGCTCGTAGAGATGGGGACTACCTCTGGACACGTGTTAATCCCGGTCAGGTGTCCTCGGGATACAGATGGTCTGCGCTTCCTGCTCTGACAAGACAGAAGCGATGAGCTTCAGGATGAGCTCCTGAAGACAAGAAAGAGGCCAGGTGCCGGGGTTCTTGTCTCTTTGTTTGTTTGTTTGTTTGTTTGTTTGTTTTGGGCGGGGGGTGGCGGGCGGGCGGGCGTGTGGCTTCCAAAACAGGGTGCGCGGTTGACTGCAGGTGGCAGCCTGCAGAGCTCTTCTGCTGCCTGACCTCGCCTTTTCTTTGTCACTCCTCTTTCATGGCATCTGCGCTGAAAGCCGGGGCGGTCAACGAAGAGACGTGGACAAAACGGGACGAACCGGCGCCGCTTCTGCCTGTTTTCCAGGCTTTGCCACGAACCAAGGAGCATCATCAGCCTCGTCACTGGTGGCGGCGAGTCCTGAGGTGGCTTAGGTGAGTCGAGCCTTCCAGGAACGTCCGTTGTCCGTAGCCTACGGCGTGTCATTTGGACGTCAGTCGGAAGGAGGTTTCCCTTTCTGAAAGGGCACCGGTTTCTCGTGCCAAGCGGTTGCCTCTCCTGAAGTTCCCACGAGAGGGGATCCTCGGAGACGATGCGCTGGGCAGCAGAAGTCATCAGCGAGGAGACGTCGCGCGCTCTATTAAATAGGGACAAAAAGAAAGACGATGTCCTTCCAAAGGCCCGAGCGCGGCACCTCTTCCGACGGCCGATGGCATGGCCGGCCTTTGGGCTCTGGGTCCCCCGTAACAGCGGGGACACGGCCAAACCCTGTTCCTCTGCGTGTTCGGCACAGCCAAAAGCCTTGGCCGGTCCGCCGGTCGTTTTCGGTAGCCTGGTGGATCGCGGCACCGGGGATTGGATTTCCCCCCGCCAAAAGTACAGCCGTTTGGGGAATCTCTTACCTTCCTGGTTTTTTCTATCGTAAAGGAGACTTTAAAAAAAGGGTTAAAGTCGTATAACGTGCAAACTGACTTGCAGGCTTTAAACGGCAACCGTCCACCGGCTGTAGCCTACAGCGTCTTAGGCGTCCCTAAGCGGCGAGGTATTTGTTCCAAATCTTTGAAAAGAGAGGCGACTGAAGGTAACGGGTTGGGTTTTTGGTTGGGTTTTTTTTCTAGTTTTTTTGTTTTTTGTTTTCCCCCCCCCTTTTCTTTAGGCGGAGCGCTCTGAAGAACCTGATTTCTGCCTGGCTTTCAGCGGCGCGTTTCCCCGGCAGTGCGGTAGCATCTCTCTCGGGCAGTGCCGCCGGCCAGATGTCCCTCCTCCTTGGGTAGGAGAGAAAGCAGCCCCCGGTCAAATGACAACTGCGCGTTCTGGAGACGGAGAGCGCAACGGTGGGGGTTCGGAGCTGTGCCAGTTGAATTAGCGCCGAAGAAAAAGTCCGAGGCTTTTCTAGCGTGAGTATTTTTCTTGGCCGTATCTAAACGCGCGCAGAGCTTTCCAGCGGCAGGGAAAGGGAAGGGAGGAGGCGCTTCCCCCCAGCGGGCGGAGGGTTTGTTCCGCTGTTAGGCTGAGAAGGTGTTGCAAGTGGCACGGGTCAGTCCGAATAGGGACCTGAAGCGTCGGGATGGCTCCGGCTTTGGCAGGCCGTGCCGTCTTTGGAGCGGAGCTGTTTCCCCGCAATCCTCCTGTAGCTCAGCTCCTGTCCTGTCCCTCGGCCGGAGGGAATTCCTCTACTGTCTTCGGTGCTCTTTCGTTTGATGATGCTGATCTCCGGTTGGGGTTTGCTGTTTGTTTTGCAGGTGCCTCGTTGTCCGCGTCTCGCGCTGCTCGACAGATGCCCCGGCCCGGGTTTGCAGCCGGTGGTGGAGCCGCCTGAGGGGAAGGGGCCAGCCCTGGGTCTGGTCGTTCGGTGCATTTTTTGGGGCGAATTAAAAAAACCGGTGGGGGGGGGGTGGGGGTGGTGGTGTGATGATGTCATTTGGGGCAGCCGGATGTCAGCGGGGGAGCGACGGTGCGGCGGAGGAGCAGGTGAGTGGGGGTTAAGTGGGGTTCC
>NW_027415483.1:0-17881 GCF_964106895.1 Numenius arquata | reverse complement strand
CACGGCCTCCTGCCAGGCCCCTCTGCTCGCTCGCCAGCCGCCGCTCCAGGGGACGGGTCCCACGTCCCGCTCGGTGACAGCCCTTTCCGCAGGCAACCTCCCTCCTCCGAACCCGGGGACTGTTCTCAGCAGCACAAAGAGCTCTGCTCTCCGCCGAGAGGCACAAAGGGAAATCCAGGGCAGGCGAGCAGCTACCTTTGCTGCGGGCAGCGCCGGAGCCTTTTGTGTCTGTTCATCCATCAGGCTTCGCCCTGGCCGGCTGCCAGCCGCGGCCAGTGGCCCTGCCTGGGCTTCCCAGCGAGCCCCCGGCCCCCCCCAGCAGCGCTCCCACCCCACCAGCAAGGCTCCTCCGTGCCGGAGCCACTCTGGGAGGGGATTTTGGGGCTATGGCACCACATGCCGGGGCCGGTGTGTTCCCCGGGAGCCGGTGCAGTGCCCGGGGTCCGGCTCACCCACACCGGGGCCGTCAGCTCTCCCGGGGCGCCGGCACGGCCATTTCTCATATCCCAGCTCCTCGCTCCTGGCGGTGCTGGCCCTTCCAGCTCGGTGTCCCGTGGGGCTGATGATATCTGCCTGCCACAGCCTGTGCCCCTGTGGCCCCGGGGGCCATGTCTGCTGGCACCGCACCAGCCAACGCCTCCGGTGGCTTTTTTGATGTCCCAGAACAGGCTGGGCAGGAAGTTGGGTGCACTGGTCCAGCCGGGAGCGAGGCAGCGCCGGTGCTGGGGGGATTGGCCTGTCCCGACACGCCAGCTCGGTGTGGAACCCATGGCTTCCCCCAGCCCCGTGCCCACGCTGCCGGCGCTTCCCAGGCAGGAGGGATCACGAGCAGTGCAGGATCATGATTCAGGCAGGACCCGGGCGTGAGCCAGCATGGAGTTGGCTCCTGCTGGGAAAGCAGCAGGGCGTCTGCCTGCAGCTCGGTGGGACAGGGACCTGCCCGTCCCCAGGCTGGCAGCGGGGTCCCACTGGCAGCACAACACCATGATCCCGGGGAATCACAGAATGGTTTGGGTTGGAAGGGACCTTAAATCCCATCCAGTGCCCTGCGGGGTGAGAGCGGGTGGTGTGTTCAGTTCTCTCCTGACCCTCCCTCCTGCTCTAGAGGAAAGCAAATGATCCAAGTCATTACACCAACCGTGGGGGGAACCTGCTCAAAGAAGAAAAGCAGCACGTAAAGCTGCAGAAGGTACTTGCTAAGGTAGGTCCAGCCCTGCAGAAGAAGCTGTAGAATCATAGAAAAGTTATTCTATGAATAGAAGAGTTAGAAGGGACCTTAAAGATCACCCAGTTCCAACCCCCCCCCCCTGCCCTGGGCAGGGACACCTCCCACCAGACCAGGTTGCTCCAAGCCCCCTCCAACCTGGCCTTGAACCCCTCCAGGGATGGGGCAGCCACAGCTTCTCTGGGCAACCTGGGCCAGGCTCTCACCACCCTCACAGCAAAGAAGTTCTTCCCCAGATCCCATCTCAATCTCCCCTCTTTCAGTGTCAAACCCTTCCCCCTCCTCCTATGGCTCCCCTCCCTGATCCAGAGTCCCTCCCCAGCTTTCCTGGAGCCCCTTTAGGGACTGGAAGGGGCTCTAAGGTCTCCCCAGAGCCTTCTCTTCTCCAGGCTGGACCCCTCAACTCTCTCAGCCTGTCCTCCTAGGAAAGAGGCTGCCACAGCCCCTCTCCTGCCAGAGGCTGCCCTGCTCCCAGCCCCGGCTGCCCACTTTTCTTTCTCCCGGTCACCTCTGTTTCTTGGGGTGCTGGGACAGCATCCAACCCCCACCGCGGGGGGTCACTCCACTCTGCTCCCCCCAGACTGTCCCCCGCAGCACACATCTCCGTGCATGGTCCCAAAACAGCCGGGTGCTGCCCAAACTTGCTGCCGTGGATGCACGACACCCTGAGAACAGGGTCACAGGGACCCTCTGGCCCCAGCCCTGGGCAGCATCACTGCGAGGGGCGCCGTCTGCCCCAGCCCAACGCTCGGCCAAGCACACAGGGACCTTGGGACCACCAGCACGACCCTCTGGGCCCATCCATCTGTTCACCCCTGCCTGAGCAAGGAGCAGCCAAACACAGGCAGGTTTTCCCCAAGACCGGTAGCATGAGCCAGACTCAGTTCCTCTCCACGGGGCGTCCGGGATGGTCCCCTGGCCCTGGGAAGGTGCCCAGCCCCGCAGCTGCACACACACGTACAAAGGAGACACCTGGACTTTATATAAAAACCACAGACGTTTCGGCACACGCACGTGGGGACGCGGCGGCGAGCGGCTGCCCGGCCCGGCGCAGGGCGAGGGCCACCCCCGGCTCCCTCCCAGGGACACAATTCACATTTTCAACGTACTAAAACCAAACCAAGCACAGACACACAGCACATGCCGCCGGGTCACTGCGCCGGCACCACCCGGCTGCACGCGTGGCTCCGGGTCCCGCAGCGGGACATCACAGTGAGTCGGGGCGCGGGGGGGCTGCGGCTACCCCCTCCTGCCCTCTGCATAGAGGGGGCCACGGCCCCGCAGAGCCGGCGCCGCACCAGCAGCCTGAGCCAGGCACCATGTCCATCCCTGCGGGGAAAGTCCTGCGCAGCCCTGGAAGGCACGCAGCACCCCTCTGGTCCCGAGCCGCCAGCACCGTCCCGAGGAGCGGGGCTGGAGCAGCCAAGGTGATGCCCGGGGAGCTCCCCGGGGAGCTGAGCCCCCACGGGACGAGGTGGGGCCGGCCCTGCCGGCTGGGTGGGTGGGTGCCGCAGCGGGGCGCGGGCTCCGGGCATGCACACACAGACAACACGGACCCCAGCCGCGGCGCCGCGGTCCGGTGAGGCTCAGCAGAGCAGAGGCAGTGGTGGGCGAGGGCTCGGCTCTCCTCCCCATCACACCACCGAGTCCTGGATCTCGGAGCCCAGGCGCACCCGGGGTCTTTGGCAGGCGGGAGACACCTCCACAAAGCTGTCCCGGACGTGGAGGGGCCTCTTCTCCGATTCGGAGAAGGTGCGTGGGGGGCCTGGGGGCTCGTGCACGGGGGTGCTGACGATGTAGTTGTCCTGCAGGGCCTGGTAGCCCTTGTGCTCGGGCACCGTGCTGGGCAGGCTGCTGCCGTTCAGGGGCAGGCTCTCCACCGGCTTGCGGGGCGGCTTCTGGTGCCGGCCGGGGTCACCGGGCTCCAGCAAGGCTTTCATGCCGTCGCGGTGCCGGTGCAGGAGGAAAAGGGCCAGCACGAGGACGGCGGTGGCAAAGAGCACGGACATCACCAGGAACTCGGTCCAGTAGGTCTTGCCGTCCAGCCGGGCCGCGGCACTGCCCACCGCAGAGGTGCTCCGGGAGGTGCTGACGGTCTCCAGAGCATCCCGGCCCGTGGGCATCTTCCTGCCGGGCTCTGGCGGCCCATGGACCGGCTCCTGCACACTCACGCAGTAGCTGGCCATCAGCTTGCGGAAGCCTTCCTCTAGTGACCAGCACTCGTAGGTGCCCGCCCGCTCGGGGCTGCCCACCAGGATGAGTGCCCCGTCGGGCAGCACCAGGTAGGAGGCGTTGACGGGCGCCCCGTCGTGCAGCCATCGCCGCGAGGCCAGGTTGGAGAGCAGCCGGCAGGGCAGCGGCCGCACCGCGTTGGGCGGCATCTGGATCCGCTGGCATGGGGAGCCCGAGGCTGTGGGAAGACAACCCACGGGGACGTCAGTGAGGCTGTGGGGAGCCCGGAGCCCTCAGGACACCCTGGGCCATCGGTGGCCCCAGTGCCGGGGTCAGAACCGGCAGGAGCTCACCTGGGGGCAGGAAGATGCGGGGACGGGGCTGGGAGGCGTTGGTGAACTGGCAGAGCCGCTCCGTGTCAGCGTCCTCGATGTCCTGCGCCCAGAGCCTGGGGACAGAGAGGGGTCAGGGTGGTGGGGGGCTGCGGGGGACAGGGGTACGGAGAGAGGGTGCAGCACTTACTCGGGGTGTGCCGGGGGGTGTGGGGTGGCCCTGCGGCAGGCGCCCCGGCTCCATGCGCAGAAGGGGTCCCGCGCCAGCACGCACTCCCCGCAGCTGCGGTACAGGCTGCAGTTGGCAAAAGGCACCTGTGCCACTGCCGTGTAGGTGGCTGCATAGACCAGGCCCTGCGGGAGCGGACACAGTGGGGTCAGTGGGGGGGCCCCGCACACCCCTGCCCCCCAGCCCACCAACACGACCTGCCCCCTTGCCCCTAGCATGCCTCCCTCCTCGCCCCAGCCCCGGTGCCCCCGTGCCCGGCTCCTGCCTGGTCATGGTCCAGCAGCAGCTGGAGAACGGGCTGGCCGGCGGGGAAGAGGCGGATCTCCTCGATGATGTGCACCCCGTGGTTCACACGCACAGCCTTGTGCAACCGGCCGTCATCTGCAAACACAAGGGCTGTGCTGAGCACGGCGGGGGGCAAGCAGTGCACCGGCACCCCCTCCCGCTGGCACCCTGTCCCACCGCCCCCCACCCCAGCACCCCCTCCCGCCAGCAGCCCCCGGTGGCACCCACCCGTGCCCAGGAAGAGGACATCGTAGGTGCTGTGGAGGCCCTGGGCGCGGTGGACACCGATCTGCTGGTAGCGCAGGCGGCTCTGCAGCAGCAGGGGCTGGCTGCGCACCGGGCTGTCCATCAGGAAGTGGTCCTTGATGAAGTTCAGCACCCGGTCTGGCATCTGCAGGGATGAGTTGATCTTCAGGTGCCGCGTGTGGCTGGTGATGCACTGGGGAAAGAGGAAGGGGCTGGGCTGGGGCACGGGACAGCGGGCGGCCGTGCCACGGCAGCCGCCGGGACCGGGAGAGCAGGAGGGGCTGCCCCGTGTCCTGCAGCCAGGTGGGCGCTGAAGAGGCACCTACCGTGCCCGGCCGCGGCTCTGGCACGGGGCCGGTGTCCGTGTACCACTGCTGCGTCTCACGGTTCACCTCCTTGTAGAGCCCGCCGAAGGCGCGCTGCACGCTGCGCATGGGGAAGGCGCACACGGCCGAGCTGCCCCCGCCGCCCTTGTTCCTGGCAGGGGAAGAGGCCAAGCCCCCATAGATCAGGCTCTCCGGCTCCACCAAGCTCCCTGAGCCCCCCCAGCAATCGGAGCGTGGCCAGAGCCAACCCGCACCCCCCCGAACTCCCCAGGGGCTGCGGGCAGCACTCCCGGGTCCCCCCCACCGTCCCCCACCCGCTGCTCACCACTGGGAGGTGAAGACCCCGTAGAAGAGCGTCTCCCTCCAGCGCAGCTCCCCCGGGGTGAGCACAAAGACGTCCTGCAGCACGTTGAAGGGGAAGCCGTCCTCGGGGTGGGAGCAGAGCAGCTGCGCCTTCAGGAAGGTGGTCCACCGCCGCTGCAGCACGCGCTCCCCGCCCTGGTCCCCCTGCATGGCACGGTGGGTCAGGGCACAGCGCCGCGGCCACCGGGAGCCCCGCGGGGCCGGGTGAGTGCAGCGGGGGTCTGCCCGTCTGTGCAGCAGTGCCCAGGCCCGGGGGAGCAGCCCTGGTGTCAGGGAGCGAAGCAGCGTGCCCAGGGCAAGGGAAACACAACCCAAGAGGAGGACAGGGCTTGTGTCCCCTGTGGCGAGGGAGCAGAGATGGGGAAGGGTCACTGCCACCAACAGGGCCAGCGGGAGGAATGGACTCAATCCACAGCCCTGGGCTGGCCACTTCAGCGTCGTAACTGCCTCGGAGGGGTCTCCCGTGGGCACTGGTCCCCTCCAGGTGTCCAGGAACCGGGGGATGGAGATGTGCAGGGTGGTCCCACATCCCCCCCCGGCGTCCCCGCTGCCCTGCACCCACCTTGCACACACGCGCGATGCGGGAGACGATGGTGTTCTCGAAGTAGTCAAACTCCTTGCCCGTCTCGCTGAAGAAGAAGTAGACCTTGTCGTCGTCACCCTCGGGGTTGCCGGCGGGCAAGCTCTCCCGCAGGTAGGCTGAGCCCACGAAGACCGGGTCTGGGGACATGGGCACCCTCAGCATCGCCCACCCGAGACGGAGACCCCGACCCCCCGTGCCAGCGCTGGCTCTCACCCTGCAGCCAGTTGAGGGAGTTCTCCGTTTTGAGGGTGATGCGGCTCTCCTGGCTGCGGTAGATGGTCGGCTCGTTGCCCTGGAAGTTGCTGACAGTCCCGGCGTAGAGCTCGCCATCTGCCAAAGAGACGCTCCCGCTGAGACCCGGCACACGCCGCCCGGCAGAGCCCCCCCCTCACCCCCCGCCGGGGTCCACATCAGCCCAGCCCCAGTTCAGCCCAGCTGAGCAGCTGGGCGCTGCAGAGAGGGCAAGGGTCTCGGGGTGGCCTTACCGACCATGACGGCCGTGGACCGGTACTCGGGGTCGAAGGGGCAGCGTCCCTTCCCGTCCTCCAGCAGCACCTTCCCCGAGGTGTCCTGCTCCAGGCTGAAGTGCTGCACGTTCTGCAACAGGAGCAGGCCGTGAGGCGGCAGCACTGCCAGCGCTCGGGACCCCTGAGGGTGGAGGGGGGACCCACCCCCCCAACGGGACTGGTGGACCCCTGCCCCGCTCCCCGCGCTCACGATGTAGGCGCAGGCTGGGCTGAAGGCGCAGGTCCCGCAGGTGTAGAGGTGGGTGCTGTTCAGCTGCAGCAGCATCTTGATGTAGTTGTGACAGTCTCTCTGCGGGGGCGAGAGGACCCAGCTCATCCCCCCTGCCCACAGGCACCCTGGCACGGGGCACTGCCCGCCCCCACTGCAGCCCCCCACCACCCGCCAGCAGCGGGGCTCACCTGGGGGTCCTTGCCCTTGAACACGCACTGCCTCTTCTTCTCGTCATCCGCGCTCCAGGGCAGCTGCAGGGAGGGGACGGTCACTGGGAGCCCCCCATCACTGGCTGGTCCCACCTGCCACCCCCCAGGGGCTGGCAGAGCTTGCCCCCCCCCAGCATCCATGTCCTCCCTATCCCCGTCGGGCTGGCCCAAGCACTCTGTGCCCAGGACGGCCGGGGCAGCTGCCTCCGCGCTGGCCCAACCGGCTCCTGAATGCGCCGTGGCTCACACAGACCCCAAGGGAGCACCGGGGAGGGGAGCACCGGGGAGGGGACCCCCTGCACCGGAGCTGGCTTGATGTCCCCTTCCCTCCCCACAGCCCAGTCCTGGGTGCTCCACGGTCCCTTGGGGGGCTTGCCCCCCTCCCAGGGGCTCACCCTTCGAGCCGGTGCCCCAGGCTGGAAGTGGCTGGTGTTGAGGGCCAGGAGGAGCTCGCGCGCCCCCAGGTAGAGGGTGCCGCCGTCGGGGCTCAGCAGCAGGGCCGTGTAGTTGGACACGCCGGGCACCTCGAACCGCTGCACGACGCGCTCGGCCGAGTCTGGGGAGGCAGAGGGACGGCATCAGCCCCAGGCAGCCCGTGTGTGGCAGCACCCGACCCCCCCAGGGTCCCCACGCCACGGCTCGGCACCTCGGCCGTGCCGCCCCCATGGAGCTGCGGGGGCCAGACCCGGCTCTCCCCACGGGCACCGCAGTGAACCGTGCACGGCCACGACAGCGCCCGAGGGCAGCACCAGCCACTGCCTTGCCCCAGCGCCCGGGGACAGCCCCGGGACACACTGCAGCAGCCCTAACCGAGCCAGGTCTGCGCCCACCCAGACGCACGCAGCCCCCGGGGTCAGCCCTGCGGCACGGGTGTCCCAGCCTGGCCTCGTGGGGACACCGAGCCCGTGCTGGGGCCAGCTGCCCCCCCTGGACCATGTGGCAGCCTCTGGTGGCCGCTGAGACCAGCTACCCCCCCGGCCCATGGGGCATCCCCGGCAGCTGCCGGACGCCGGTGCAGAGGCTGCGGCTGAGTCACGGAGCACCGGAGCCCGTCCCGCGTGGGTGGCCTGGCCCCGGAAGCCCTTCCTCTCCCGCAGCCGCTCTGAATCAGGCGGGCCTGGCTGTGTCAGCAGGACACGTCGGGCTGACTCACCCTGCCAACTCCCTCACCCCTGACCCCCAGTGCCCCAGGGACGCCCCGACCTTCCCCAACCCCTTGCCCACTCCCAGATCCCTGCCAGGATGGTCCTGGGACCCCCGCTCGGAGAGGGATGGAGGTGCTGCAATGCCAGCAGTGCTGCAGGGCTGGGCCCTGCCCCTCTGTCCCTCCCCTGTCACTCCATGAGCCCCGCTGCCGTGAATGGGGTGGCATCCCCTCCATTCCCGGGGGCTCCTCTGGCCCCCCAGCCCAGCACCCGCCCCAGCTCTCCCGCAGCAGCACAGAGGGAGGGATGCTGATACCCCGTCCCAGGACATCTTCCCGTGTGGGGTCCCGCGCCCCAGCACCAGGGGAATGCTGCCCATGGTGGGCAGGGCCCAGCACAGGCAGTGGGGGGCAGTGGGGGGCCCCTGCGCCCTGCAGAGCTGTCCCAGCCCGGGGAGCTGCGGGAGCCCATGCCGGCTGCCAGGAGACCTGTTAGGACAAGACCTGCTTCTTCCAGACAAACCTGCTGGAGGCACATCCAGTGCTTCCAGGGGAGCAGCTCGCCAGCTCCTCCCTCCCACCAGCCGCAAGCGGCCATGCTCCCCAGGAGCCACTGCTGGCCACACGCCGCTGCCCACAGAGTGGCCGTCCTGTGCCCCCCGCCAGGCTCCCTGCGGCAGTGCTGGGGGTCCAGGTTGGGACCCCTGGGTGCTCCTTGCGAGCTGCAGCCCCTGCAGCCAAAGCAGGCTCTGCAGGCGGGCACAGCTCGGCCAGAACCGGTCCGTGCAGGCAGGGCCAGGCAGCGCGGCACGGTGTGGCACTGCATGGCACCATGCCGAGCCGGGCCGTCCTGCTGGCTCCCAGGCCTCCTCCCCAGCTCGGCGGGTCGCAGATCCGCTGGTGCCACCACAACCATGGCTGGCGGTCACAGGGAGCATGTGGTGGGGCCACATCCATGCCAAGGAACCGCAGCACACGGAGCCAGGGAGCGCTCCCAGCTGCCAGAGCCAGCCCGGCCCAAACCACTGCACCCTCCCCGGCTGCCCAGTCGGCGGCCAGCACAGGATGGGCTCTGCTGGCCGGTGGCAGCTGGATTTAGCCACCTTCTCCTGGCAGCACAGCCAGCCCAGGCACACGTAGGCAGCCCCCACCATGCCACAGCCCCAGTGCCGGACAATGGAGCTGGGCCCAGCAGCTGCTGGTGCTGAGCCTGAGCTGCCCATGGAGGGTGCCCCACAGCTCACCCCCCAGGAGCTCTCCGCAGGGCGAGAGGGGTCTGCAGGACAGGGCCCCCAACTTGCGAGGGGTTCTGCCTGGCCGAGCAGCCTCATGGCTGTCCTTCCCCAGTGCAGCCCCGAGCCCTGCTGGGGCCACGCCACTGATGGGGGCTGCAGCGGGTCCCAGAGCAGCCCGGGGCCAGGCACAGCGCAGCAAGGGGCTGTGTAGAGCCCCAGGGACACAGCTGAGAGGAGGGGGCCTGCAGGCACCCCGCTGCCCAGACGGGGATGAAAGCACACGGCAGAGCAGGCAGAGCCCCCACGGCCGGCTCACCACATCCCACGCTCGCACAGGATGTGGCTGCTACTGCTGCCCTGCACGCGGGGACACAAGCACCCCTGGGTGCCCCAGACGCGCTCGCACCCTCGGTGTGGGTCCCGACGGAGGGAAGCCTCTTTGCCCCCCAACCACTGTGTGCGCAGCCCCGGGGGTCTGCTCTGTCCAAGCCGCACGTCCCCAGCCCTCGCTGCTGCGCCCCACGGCCCGGGGTGGCCCCGCTGCCCCACGTCCCCCTGTGTCCCCGTGGAGCGGGGCCGCCCCAGCCCCATGGCGGGACACGCGCCCCAGCTTGCCGGGCTGGCTGGGAGGGTGTTGTGCAGCCTCAGCACCGCCGGTGTCACAAGGCGTTTCCACGCGGGGCCGCCCCGTCCCGCGGCGTGGGGAGCCCGGGGTGTGTGTGTGTGGGGGGAGAACCGGGAACGGGGGGGGAGATGCTCAGCCGCCCCGGGAAGGGGGGGACACCCACCGGACCCCCCGTAGCCCCGGGGGGCGCACACTCACCGCGGCCGGCGGACACTCACCGTAGGGCAGGCTGACCCGCGGGACCGGCTCCTGCGCCGCCGACAGCAGCAGCGCCGCCAGCACCGGCAGCATCGGCCGCGCCGCCATCCCGAGCCGGGCCGGGCCTCCGCCGCCTCCCGCGAAGCCGCCGGGGCGCTGCGGACCTGCGGGGAGAGAGGGGCTCAGCGGCGCCGCCCCCGGCCCCGGGGCAGCGGGGCGGGACGGGACGGGACGGGGCGGGGCGGGGCGACGCGGGGAGTCCAGCCCCGCCGCACCGAGCCGCCCGGTACCGATCCGGGCTGCACCGAGCCGTGCCGGGCTGTACCGAGCCGTGCCGGTGCCCCGGGCGGGGCGGGCTGCTCGGAAGAGGAGGCGACCGGTTCCCCGTCGGGACCGCCCCCGCCCCGCCCCGCCCCGCCGGCACCCGCTCCCGGGGCTCCGCCGCCGCGGGGGGCACCCGGCGCCGGGAGTTTCCCCGCAGCGCCCTGCCCGGGGCACCCGGGCACAGCCCAGCGGTCCCTGCCCTCCCTCGGGGACCGGCGGGGTCCCGCAGGCAGCGGGGTGCCGGTGCCAGCCCACCCCACGGGGCAGAGCTCCCGCGGACACCGGCACCGGGGGCCACACAGGGCAGCACGCAGGGCCACGGTCCCCGCCAGCCCCGGTGGCCGATCCCCGGGGACCCGGGACGAGCCGGGCAGGGCCGCAGGGTGGCAAGGGAATGCCGTCCAGCAGGCAGCGCTGGGTAGGACCCGTTTCCCCGGGCCCACGGGGGGCTCTCACCCCGGGCAGGATTGGGGAGAGCTCGCAGCCCCCCCGGCAGCAGCACATGCAGACCCCAGAGAACCGCCAGCTCGTCCGGTGGTCGCCATGGCAACACTTTATTAATGACAGCTGCTTATTTTGCCATGGCAACGGGGGGAAAGGGTCTCTCCTCGCAGCAGGCAGCAATCCTGGGGCTGGGGCCGCCCTGCCGCTCCCCTCCCCATGTGGGGCAGGGCTCCGCGCCACCCTGCTCGGCAATCCATGGCCCTGGTGCCCTCGGCCATCGTCACCCCACCGGCAGGGCCCCCCGTGAGCCCCTCGCCTGGGAGAAGTGCACCCCACGCTCCTGCGACGGCTGCGCCCACGCTCCCCAGCTCTGCCCGCTCGGCACTGCCGGACGGTGCCTGCTCCCCGGGCTGTACCTGGCGCCCAGGGGCCGGGGCTGCCGGTGGTGCCCCTGCCTCCCTCGGCTCCTTCCTGCTCCCGCTGCGCTCGCTGGCGGCTGCCGTCCCTTCCTGGGCCGGGGACAGCCCCGCCACCTCCGCTCCACCTGCCTTATCAGCACCCTTTGCCCGGGAAGTGCCACAGATGGGACAGGACCCTACGTCATGAAGCTGGGGCACGTCACCCTGTGTAGGGTGGGAGCAGAGACTCACCCCTGCGACCACAGCCTCCCCTGCCCCACGGCATCCTGGGGGTCCCTGGGGGGCTCTGGGGACCCGGCCATGGCTTGCGTGTGGCCGTGGCAGCGCCGTGGCAGTGCCCCGGTGTGATGGCACGCAGCGACGGGAACCCCCCCACGGGGAGTCCAGCTGGTCCCGGGGCGGGCAGGGAGGAGGGCAGGCAGGGAGGAGGGCAGGGAGGAGGGCAGGCTGCCCTGGCCGGGCAGGGAGCAGGCAGCGGAGCGAGGCCAGAGCCTGCGCCTTTAAGCGAGGGCTGCGTGGCGCTCCCCAGCGCTGCTGGCAGCCGGGCCTGTTTACGACAAACTCCCATTTATCTCCTCTGCCTGCCCACGCAGGCTGCCAGCGCGGGGCAGCGCCGGGGGCACCCTGCAGCACCCTGCCCTGCCCGCGCACCCGCGCAGGCGCAGCCCCGGCCCCTGCCCTGCGCTGCAGGTACCTGCACGCACAAGGGCGGCAGCCGCGCCGCCCTCCAGCCCACCCGCCGCCCGCAACAGCGGTTGGTGATGGGGAAACTGCTCGGGGTGCCAGGCCCGGGCAGCACCAAAACCCGTGGCCTGGGGTCACCCGGCAGGTGGGGCGGTGGTTTCTGCACCAAATTCCCACGCCAGCGCCCTCCGCCCTCTTCCCGCGGGCGCCTGGGAAGCTGGCTGGGGAGCTGGGTGCTGCTGCCTGCAAGGAGCAGGGCCGGGGCTGCTGCCTGCGTGCTCACGCCTCACTTCTGTAGCCCTAGTGCAGGCAGCAGCGCAGGCAGAGCACAGGCAGCAGCGCAGGCAGCAGCGCAGGCAGAGCACAGGCAGCAGCGCAGGCACGTCCCCTGCTCAGAGACCTGCGCCCGGCTCACACACAGCCCACGCGCCCAGGCTCTTCCTTCCGACCCACGTCTCCTGGGGCTCGCACGTACGCCCCCGGCTCGGCGCTCTCCTGGAGGCTGCCAGACACCACCAGGCGTTTCACCCCCCGTGCTCCCCTCCCTCCCACCCGCGGCCTCCCCTCGTCCGCGCACAGGCGCAGAGTGTGAGCGCGCTTTGCACGCACACCTGCAGCCGCACGGGCTGCCGGGCCCTGCTGATTCACGCACAGATGCTCCCAGACCCAGCTGCTCAGCGATGGCCGTGTGTCCCGCCGGAGCCCGGCTGCCTCCGTCGGCACCACCGCGGTCGGGGCAGGAACACCGGCTCTGCTTCGCTGCATCCCGGGGAGAGGCCCCGCTCGGGATGCGGGGAAGGAGCCGGAGCTGGGGCAGTCCCCAGCTGGCAGCACAGGAGGGCAAAGCCTGGGCACCAAAGGGCTCCCCACAGGGCCCAGGGACTCCAGGGCATCCTCCCTGTCCCGTGGGCGCTCTGCCAGAGACAAGGGCCTCCCGCGGGACCACAGCCCTGCTCCCTGCCCCTCCAGCAGCCACGCAAATCAAATCCTCGTGGATTTGATCCCCATCCCCTCCCCACCCCGTGGCCCCCGGTCAGGTCTGACCCCACTGCCAGGACCTCCCCGCTCTCTCAGCTGGGGTGCCCGTGCCTGTCCGATGGTGGCACGCAGCCAGCCCCACAGCATCCCCGTCACCCCGCGTCCAGCCCGCCAGGCACTGCACAAAACGTACCCGTCCCATTGACCCCATGGCTCCCATCGCTCCCTCGCCCCACGCTCCTGCACGACGTCGAGGTCGGCTCTGAGGCCTACGGGGTATCCCCACGGTCCAGCTCACCCCCTCAGTGCCAGTGCCTGCCCGCCCCACTGCCCGCCCCACTGCCTGCCCTGCACGCTACCTGCCCGAGGAGCTGCAGCCCCCGCTGCCTGTTGGGCACCCCCTGGGCAGGGAGGAGACAGGGAGCACCCCCTGGAGGGCAGGGACGGGATGGACTCTGAGCTCGGGCACTTCTGTACCCCGGGTGCAGGAACTGAGGGGTCCTGGCTCAGGGATGCGTGACCCCTTCTGAGCCATCCCCAGCCCCACAGAGCTCAAACCGGCGCCGGTCTCCTCGGCCCCGCTCACCCGGCACAGTGCGGGGCTGCCTGGGGTACGAGGGGGTGCCAGACCCCAAAAGCAGCCCCAGCACCAGCTGCAGCCGGGACCGGTGGGGAGACCCCTCAGCCCGGGTGGCCCCAAGCCCCGGGGCTGCTTTAGCACCTAACGGCATCGCCAGTCACAGTGGGGGCACGCCTGGGACACAGGTGCAGCCCGCACATCCACGCACACACGGGACACGCAGCACACACGTGTGCCCCATTCCTGGCACTGAGCGTGCACAGACAGCCCGCTACGAGCAACCCACAACACGCGTCCTGAGCACCCTGTGGGTGCTTCCGAACCCCCCGCCAGGCGCCGTGCGTAACGCACACCCGGCACACATGTAAACACACGCAGGGAGGCGTACGGGCTGTACACACCCGGACGGCAAATACACACCTGGGAACACCCCCGCGGGAACAGCCCCACGCTGCGGGGCGGGCTGCCAGCCGCACCCCCCCCCCGAGAGCACCCCGCGCACACACACACACGCATACATATGCACACTCACACATGCACACTCACACACATATGCGCACACACACACTCACACCACCACCCCCCCAGGCTCCCCGCCACCCCCTGCGCACACATCCCTCAGGGACCCCCGCGCACACGCAGCCCCTTGCACAGCCCCTGTGCACGCACACCCGCTGCACCCCCCTGCACCGCCCGGCACACCCGCACACGAACCCTCGGACACCGCGCACACACCGACCCACCCCTTGCACACACACGCACACTCACCACAGACACACACCCCTTGCACGCACGCACACACACTCCCCCCACCCACCCCCCCGCCGTGCCCGCTGCCCCCCGCCCGCCCGCCCGCCCGCTGCTCACCGGCTCGGCGGCGGGTGCGGCGGGTCCCGCCGGCGGCGGGGGCGGCTCCGGGGTCCCCGCCCGCGGCGGGGCGCGGGGCGGCTCCGGCTGCTCCGCCCGCCGCTCGCAACAAAGGGCCGCCCCGCCCGGCCGCCCCCGCCGCCGCACGGCTCCCGCTCCGCCACCGCCACCGGCACCGCTGCGGGAGTCCCGCCCGCCGGGGGTCGGGGGGGGGCAGGAGCCCGGGGAGGCGGTTGCTCTTGGCTCGGGGGGGGAGGGGAATCGGTCCCCGTTCCAGGCTGCAGGAGCTGGGGGCGAGGGGGTGGGGGGGCTGGCTCAGCGTCAGGGGAGGGGGAGTCCCGGTGGGGGGCTGCCCAGCCGTGCCCCCCCACTCGGGGCTACCCCGGGGGGTGCTGGCCCCGGGCTGGTGCTGGCCCATCCAAGGGACAATGCTGCCCCCCCCAGCAAGGCCGGCCGCATGCTGCCCTGCCACCTCAGCACAGCGAGGGGCTCAGCAGCGCCATGGGGCCGGTGGGGAGCGTGGCTTTGGGGGGGCAGCAGCGTGTGCCCCGCCGGGGCCCTTCCTGTATGATGGCCTGCAGGGACGGGGGTGCTGGGGGGCAGGAGCCCCGGGAGCAGAGGTGTCTGTGCTGCAGGGTGGCCGTGGGGACACCCAGTGCGTGGGCACATGGCTCCAGGCGTCACCGTGAGGTCCTCGTGGGCGACACCCGGCTCCAGGCGTTTTGGGGTAGCTCACGGATCCGGGCATCTCGCGGTGACACACAGCTCTCTGTGTCCCGGGGTAGCCCACGGCTCCAGGTGTCCCGACGGTGACACGCTCAGCGCTGGAGGCTGCTGGCCGGGTGTCAGCGGTGCGCAGGGATGCCGGGGTCTGCAGAGAGCCCGGGGGGCACACAGCTCCCCTGGGGCACGGGGGGAGCCGGGCAGCAGCAGCCGATGGCCCTGGCAGGGGCTAGCCGGGGTGGGCAGGGCAGGAGATGGCCATGCCCTGGGCACGGAGGGGCGAGCGGTGCAGGGGACTGTGCCACGAGGGTGTGATGGGGCAGGACACACAGCTGTGCTCCAGCATGGGGGGCCAGCAGGGAGAGCCCCCCCAGCGCCAGAGCAGAGCTGCCAGCACCGCTGTGGCAGCAGTGACAGCCCTCGCCCGGCTGGCAAGTGCTGTGGGCACTGACGTGCTGGTGCCGGGCCGGTCAGGGGTCCCAGGCAGGAGTCCCAGGGCCAGCTGTGGCCCCGCACCCCCTTCCCAGACCATCCTTCCAGCCCGGCCGTGCAGTTCCGATCCCTCCTTCCATCCCCGAGCGCTGCCATCTGCCCGCCTGGGTCACCGAGCCCCTCGCACTCGGCTGTGCCACCTGACGTCGCGCTGTGTCCCCAGAGCAGCCATGCCACCGAGCCCCCGCAGCGCTCGGCACTGCAGCTGCCCGCTCTGCTGGCCCTGGGCAACCCGGAGGGGCTGCAGTAGGGGGGGTGCTGGTAGGGGCTGTGCCCTTGCCCCACGGTCTCTGTCACCCCAGGCCACAGCCCGGCATCCCCCCGCGGAGGCAGACTGCTGCTGAAGGGGGGCTGCAGCCCCCACCCCCCGGCCGGCAGCCCCCCGCAGTACCAGGGAGGGAGGGGGCACAAGGGAACACCGTGCATCGCCCCACCGGGCACCCAGCGCCCTTCACCCTCACGCCCGGTGCTCCCCTCCCGCGGGCAGAGACCCGGGGCTGCCTGCGGGCAGGGGTGCGCGCGTGGACAGACCCCCCCCCCCCGGGTCCCTGCTCATCTTCTGACTGGGCTCCGGGTGTCCCCAGCCCGCTGGAGCCGGACCCCTCCCGGGACACGTCGCTCCCTGGAGCTTGGCCCTCCGCGGGCAGCTCTGCCAGCCCCCGGGGACCCTCCCGGGGCCAGCGGCGCTGGGGGGAGGCCGGTTTGGCAGCGGCCCGGGGCGTGTGGATTGGGCTGCGGCCAGGGATGGACTCCTTTGTTTGAAGGCAGCCCTTTCCTGGGACGGTGCCACATGGCTGCTGGGCGGGGGGATGGCCGCCGTGCTGGCGTGACCTCGTCCCTGCAAGAGCCGTGGTCACTGGGCGGCTCTGACCGCGGGGCCCGGGCGAGGGCAACCTGGGGGGGGGGCAACACCACCCGCTGCCACGCTGCGGGGCAGCCCCCGTGTGGCTGCGGGGCTGTTGGCAGGACGGGGTGCCGTGGGGGGGGGGCAGTGGGAGCGGGGGCACCCGAGACCCCAGCGCTGCCCCGGAGCAGTGGCTGCGGGCCCCCACCGTGGCTGGCAGCCCCACGGGCTTCTGCTCTGGTTAATGTTAAAGCCAGGCGGACGTCAGTGTGCCCGGCCCTGGCCCCCCCCCAGCCCCACTGCCCGGCGGCAGCTCCCGCGGGAACTGTTTTTCCTCCCGGAGCGGGATCTGCCCGTCCCCTGTGGCTAAAAAAAGCCATCGGCTTGGCCGGTGCCAGAGGGACAGCAAAGCTCCGGGGACCAGCAGCTTCCCGCCCGTCCCAGCACACCTCCTGGCTTCCGCACCCCTTCTCGGGGTGCCCCTGGAGGGCATCACCCCCCACCTCATCCTCCCCGTGGCAGGGTCAGGGGAGGCGAAGGCGTCCCTGTCCCCCACCCTGGGGGACATGGCGGCAGCTGCCCGTCCCGCTGGGTCACGCGCTGGCAGCGTGTGGAGCCACTTGCTTCTATGTAGGGAAAAGCCTGAGCCCGCTCCAAGCCCTGGGCTCAGCGTGTCCCCCCCACCCAGATGTGCCCGGGGGGGGTGGGACACCCCACCACGGCCCCCCCCATCCCTCACATATCCCTTTGCTAGGAAGAGGGGACACCACTGCAAAACCTCCTGCTCCTCGCACCCCAAACCAAGCAGAGCCGGTTGGGGGGAGAAGGGGGGGGGGAAATATGCACACAATGGGGGGGGGGGACGGACACACGATGCCGTGCCCCCCCCCCCGCCCTTGCCACCTCGTCCCAAGGACCCCGCTGAAAGCCGATCCCGGCCTCCACCGGTCGGTCACCTTGTGCTTTGGCACCGCTTGTAAAGGGCATTTCCACCCCCCCCACCCCCCCCCACCCCCCAACCGGGGGGGGGAGGGAACACACTCTTATCTCGTGGGACACCCCAAGAGGGCATCCCCCCCCCCTCAACCCCGTGTGGGGGATAAAGCAATGGCCCGGGCCGCCCCCCCCCCCCCCCCGTGGGACCCCGCGCGGGCCCCTCCGGGCCCGCGCGGGGCCCCACGGGGGGGGGGGGGGGCGGCCCGGGCACGTACCGCCCCCGGGCGGAGCGAACCGAGTCCCCGCTCCGTCGCCACCGCCCCCGTCGCGTCCGCCCCGTCGCGCCCCGCCATGGCCGCCCGCTACCTCCGCGCCGCCCCGGCGCTCACCCGCCTGGCCCGTTGCCCCCTCCCCGCCGCCTCCGTGGGGCAGCGCCGACACTGTGAGTGGGGTGGGGGGGAGGGGGTGTGTGACCTCGGAGGAGGGGGGACGCACACACACAAAGGAGGGTGTGTGTGTGTGTGTGAGAGGGGGGGAACCCCCCCTTCCTGCCCTTGGGGACGGGGAGGGGGGCGGCTGCTCCGCCCCGAGTGGGGTTTGCACCGGTCCCGGTTGGCGGGTAATTTTTTGGCGGGGGTTTGCGACTGGATCCGTGCCCCCCCCATCCCAGCTTCCACACC
>NW_027415482.1:0-13636 GCF_964106895.1 Numenius arquata | reverse complement strand
CCTGCACAGGAATTGTCCCCTCTCTCTAACGGGATGGCCCTTGATAGCCGGTTCTAGTCTAGCTCCTGAAGTGAGTATTAAGCAAGATACGATGTCAGTCAGGAACCTTTTCATAGCTCCATCCAGGTCTCTCTTGGAAAAGTTCACCCTTGCTGGTTCACCTCTGACACCCACCCGCTCAGGAGGTGTCTGCTGCGATGTGAGTGGTGGGTTGTGTCTGTAAGGGGTAGCGAAGGGTCGGCTCCAATGTCTCCCTTCCACCATGGACCAATGCTGTAGAAAGCCAACAAGGAAAAACAGCAATGAAAATATACAATGGAAGGATGGAGATAAATAGGATTCAGGTGAAAGAAGATGGAGCATTAAGAAACTGCATGAAAACTAACATGGTAATCAGTCAAGTCAAGAAGGCCCTAAACAGGCCTGCTTCAAGAGGGTCCAAAGGTTTCTTCCAACCCATAGCTTTGGTCCCATGGCAGGGCAGAGGAACACTAATGCTATATCACAGGAGGGATGAACACCCAAATCAATCCCCTGTTTCTCAGTGTCATCACTATGTGTTTCTCCCCCCACCTACAGAAGTGAGAACACCTCCCGCTAGCTAATAGCAGCACCAGCTACATCGAGTTATTAACCCTCCCTTCCACTGTAGTGGCAAAAGCCACCAGAAAGGCAGGGGACAGCGCAGCAGGTGGGGAGATCAGGGGCAAGCTGTGACCCTGCTGTTCTTTTACTGGGTGAAGAAAACTTTACAATCCAGAAGCCTACAGTGTTTTGCTTTTGGTGCTCTACAGCCGAACACACAAGCAAATTGGGACTGTCAGAGGGACTGAAGGTGAATGATGGTGCAATCCAAAGGGGATGATTACTTCTCTAAGAGATTTCCAAGCAGCACCTGGGGTCTCCACGGAAGCCAGCAAAGAGGGTTTTTGGGTGACTTTGCATAAGGCAGGAAGCATAAAACCAGAAGGTGCTCAGAGAGCAAGCATGACCCTGCACTCAGAAAACTGCAGAGGTGGCAAGCAGTGGATGGTGACACGATGGTGCTGAGTATGGCCCTCATAATGACAGGCCTCCTCCCAGTACAGATTAGACCTTCAAGCCCAGCCAAACTCCTCTAAAGCATGCATTGGCTGGGAGAAAGCAGAGAAGACTGGCTCCGAGCCCCACAAGATAATCACTGAGCTTGGGCAAGTGGTCTTGAAGCTGCAGGTGGGTTGAGAGAGAGGAGGGCAACAGCTGTTTCTACTTCACCCAGGTCTTCCATGCCAGGCCACCCTTCCCTCATCCCCAGCAGAGCCATGGCTCTCTGCAGACTCATCAGAGCCCATTCTTCTGAAAATGCTCTCACACATACCAATAATAACCTGAGAGCCCAGGCACGGCTGAAATAAGATGAACATGGTGGCTGAACAAAGCAGTTCAGAGCTGTCGCTCCAGCCAGAGTTTTACCAGCACAACTCTACCTATTCCAGGTTTGGGGAGGAAAGAAATAAGTTTTGGGAAGGTGGGAAACAGCTTCTCTGAAGGTCCACTGATGAAGAGGGTGTCCACACCCTCATGTGAGGAAGTCTCATGAGTCAACTGCCTCTTTTCAGTTGCAGCCCAAATTTTCTCACCTTCACCTGCTAAATCACCAGAAACAGCCACCATGGGTACCATGTCCTGTACCCAGGACACATGCAGTAGAAGGTGACTCCTCTGCTCACTCCGTGTCATCTGTATAGACCCAACTTGAGCTTAAACATTGCACCACCAATGCAGAAAAGAGGGGCTGGTTCTCCATGGCTCCCTTCAACCCTTGCCTTGGCTCTGCAAAGAGGCTGAGGACAGTTTTCAGTGCTTATGGGACGGGATGACCCCTGCCCAGCCTGTGAGCCACAGAGTCGCTCCTGGCATCAGCAGGCTCCACACAATGTCTCCACTCCTCTCAGGAAGAATAGGCTTGATGGTGTTTTGACTCCCTTCTCGGAGACTCCCACACGGCACTTTACAATCCGACTTTGCTCTCAAATACACATCCTGGGCTGCATCCCAGAGATGTGTGTCAGGCACGAAGTGCTGTCAGTCAGCCCCAGTCACAACACATCAGGACTTAGGAGAAGTCTGACTGATCTGGGCGAGGGGGAGGGAGCATGGGAATGAGAAGAAAAGGCTGAACAGCAAAAAAAAAATAATAATAATAAAGAGGGGAGAAAGGCAAATCAAGCGGGGAAAAGCAGGAACTATTCCATACAGCAAGGATGTTTTCTGTCTGTGATACAGCAGCAGTGTCAGGTATCAGAAAGGACAAGGATGTTCAGATACAGAGCCACAGGGAGGAGAGCAGAGGAAGCACCTGGGAGGGCTCCTGCTCTGAAACCCAGTGTCTCTCATCCACATGGCTTCAGGCAGCAGGGACTGAAACTTGCTGCCACATCAGCAGCATGGCAATTAATGTAAAGTGGGCTGTAGGGACAAAGCTACCAGATAAAGTGTGCACCTGGCTAAATGCCACTTCGGAGTTGGCTCTGATATCAGGAACATCAGCCAAGAATGACCAAATGGCCATGACACGAGGACTGACTCTCCCATGCCATGGAGGAGTTCACGGGGCACACGGAAGGGTCACTGCAGGAATGATTTGGGGCCATTCTCCTGCCACCACCTAGATGTTTTCCTGCATAGGAAGATACCTGAAATCCTAACTGTCAAGAAAGGCAAAGCTGGGCAAAATAGGAACAATTGAGGAAGCAGCCAAAGCTGTGCTCACTTGAAGACAAAGGTGAATAAATTTAGGCAGGGGTTCAGAAGAGAGGTCTGCCTGTGAAAGGGCACTGCAGGACAGAGGGAGGAGGTCCCACCCTGTTCTGGGAGATGAAGGACATGGAGAGAAGACCTCAAACACTGCATAAAATTTTGAGATTAGTCAAGTATGCTCATATTATGAATTTCAGTCTATTCCACCATGCATGAAATGAGTAAATATTCATTGGACTGAAGGAAGAGAAAGGGGGGTGGGGAAGGGTGAGGAGAGATGACTCCATAGCATAATTTATATAAGTATTCACTGGAGCTTGAACAGGAACCCACATCTCCTCCATTCCCAGGTGAGTGCCCGAGCTACTAGGCTGGAAGTCTTGCTTCTTTTTACTCCCTCACTGCAACCTAGTGCTTAAATAATATTTAATTATTCCTCACAAAGTGGAAAAGTTCAAAAGACAGGATTGAGTGGACTCTTCTGCTACCTCTAAATCAGAATTCCCTTATAACCAGGAGGGTTTTGCAGGTGGGTTCAAGTCTCTTCCAGAAGGAGAAAAGATTAGAGAGGAGAGGTCTCCAGCCACTACATTATTTTCTAAGAGTGGCCAACGTTTCTCAGTCTGTGCAGACTCTGATCTCTGATCCATACCCAAAGATGCCTCACAGACCAGGCTTGAACAGCAAGAGAAATATGCCCAAAGTAATAAGGTGTTGCTTAGACATAAGATAAGCACTGACCTGCTCAGCGCATTGAAAACAGAGGTGGATCTCACAAAGAGCGGAAGCAGATCTTCATGGAGGCTGGGGAACATGGAATATGGCAGATATATCGAGAGGCAGCTGAGCAGGGGCTCTGAGGATCCAAACTAGACCCCTAAAATTGCTTAATATATGGGGTACAGTATACCTGTGTCAAACAGGCTTGTTTGTCCACAAAGCTATGAGAGGGGACAACAGACTTATGTTCACCTACATCATGAAGAAGATACAAAGGAAGGAACCGCAAGAGGAACCTGCTGCCCAGCCAAACCATTCCCATGTGAACCTCAGTGTGTTGTATCAGTCTCTTGTCTACAAGGAGGCACCATTGCGTCTCTACCTCAGACAGGAGATGCAGGGGCACAACCCATGAACAATTTGAAATTCTTCATCACTGGAGGATAGATCCCTTTACCTGAGGACTGTCTGCAGCTCTGGCTTCACAGGCTTTGTTTAGCCAGCTCACACAAGGTTGAATTGGATTTTTCTTTTAGCTGCATGACAGACAAGGGAAATGAAGTGGGTGGTGTATACTCTGACTTCAAGAGACATTTGTTAATCTCTGAGGAGGAATCTTGTTAGAGAAATGGAAGAGGCCATTAGGGGTAGGGATGGGAACCTCTAGAAATTACACCTCACCTAGAAAATTGACTGGAAGAAATGGGAGTCTCTGTGCAAGCTAGCTCATGGGGAAAGGTGAGTCCATCCCTCTTGATGCCTTTTGTTCACCATCTTCACAATCACTGGTGGTTTTCCTCTGACACAACCCAATCTCAGCACCTTGGCTGAGAGCTACAGCTGGTCCCTTCATGAAGGGGGTCACATGGCAGGTAGTGATGAAACGAAGGACATGGAGGCAACTCCAGATGGGGAAGCAAAGAGAGTAGTGTGATACTTGGATACAAATACATACAGTAGGATGATTCAAGGATTGGAGCATCTCCCTTATGAAGAAAGGCTGAGAGAGATGGGACTCTTTAGCCTGGAGAAGAGAAGGCTGAGGGGAGACCTTATCAATGCTTATAAGTATCTAAAGGGTGGGTTGAAGGAGGAGGGAGCCAGACTCTTTTCAGTGGTTGCCAGTGAGAGGACGAGGGGCAACGGGCACAAGCTGGAACATAGGAGGTTCTACTCAAATATGAGAAGAAACTTCTTTACGGTGAGGGTGACAGAGCACTGGAACAGGCTGCCCAGGGAGGTTGTGGAGTCCCCTTCTCTGGAGATTTTCAAGACCCGCCTGGATGCAATCCTGAGTAACATACTCTGACATGCTCTGGGCAATCCTGCTTCAGCAGGGGAGTTGGACTAGATGATCTTTATGGTCCCTTCCAACTCTAAAAATTCAGTGAAATTCAGTGAAATATCCAAGTCCTTTAAACCTTGGGATCCTGCACACACTCACCTACCTTCACTGGGAAAGAGAGTCAGATCACAGACCCCATAGATGGAGTGAGGAACCAGCAGTCTTGCAAGTCACTTTTCTGATCCAACAAGGGAAGAAGAAATGGCTATAGAAAGGAGAATACAGTGAGCCTTGCCTTTCACTGGCTTGTCTGCATCATAATTAGGAAGTGCTGCAAAACATCTCTGCAAATGCAGAAGGAGACCAAAGAGAGGGAAAGACCCCAGGTACCCCACCACCACCCCCCAGCCTGCCCTCAACCTGTAAAGATATCAGTCCGACAGCACATGCTTGCAAACCCCGGCCCGGCTCTGGCTGGGTTAATGTGACAATCCATTTCTGACAGCGTGTCAATACAAAGCAATTTAGGAGTGCATGAAAAATCGACCCGAGGTAACAGGCAATTTCTCCGCTCTGCTGGTTAGACGGAAGTAGGGACCAACGAGGCCAGCATCCCTGAGCACACTCACCTCGGCAGCGGCCAGTCTGCCTGCGCACCCTGCCACGTTAGCAGCTCTCACCAGAAAGGAGGATGGAGCAAGGCAGGAGCAAAACACCTGCTACAGGGCACAGTCTCAGGATGGGGACAAAGGAGAGCTGAAGGTGGCATCCCATTCTTTCTTCCCATAAAGATTTTGTTAATTGGGAGGCATTTGAGTACATAAAGTAACAGACTGGTTGAAACAGAGTAGACAGACTTAAACATACACATGACTATAAGGCAGGAGCCTGGCCTCAGGTCCATACAACCTGCCCTGTGGGAGGGAGCCACTGGGTGAACCACTCTAGGCTGGAGAGGGACAAGCAGGTGGTGCAGACACCCCAAAAGCCTGATGCCAAAAAATCATCTCTTCTTTTGAACCAAACCCAAAACATGCTTGAATGGGACCTGAGGCACTACGCAATACCACACTGCAGCCCTTCTACCATGGCCACAAGGAGCACATTTCACACTGGTGCATCTCCCCAGGCAGGGACTAAGAGACGACACAGGAATTAACAGGGAGGGGCAGAGGATGTGGTGGGAGAAAGAGATGAAGGCACTGGCATCACCGAAGGCTGGCCTGCCCTCCTTCCCTCTCTGTCACCAGCACAGATTGCAGGGAGGGCAATCACCTGCCTCTTGCCCACATGGTAGCCACCAGCAGCCATCTCAGAGCGCTGCCTCCACACCGTGAAAGCACATTGGCTCAAACACCAAGGCTGGCATAGAAAAATGGAGGGGGAGCCCAATCCAAGCAAATCTGTTTGCAAATGTGGAGAGCAGCAACGATGTGCTGGCAGTGCTCATCCAGCATGATGGGCTAACAGACACTCCCACCACACTAAAAGCATCACGGTCTGTCATTATTAAAGCAGAAAACACAACAGACGGAGCCTATGCCGCTGAGTCCAGGCTTTTGCTCCCTCGCAACCCCAGGATGTTTCACTCTGAAGAGTTGATTCAGATCCCTCACTCATCTAGTGAGGCCAGAAGTGCCGCCTCCGCTGACAGAGTCAGGAGAAATTACATTTTCTGCCTATTGTTCAGATCGAACAGCTTCGAACCAGGCTGAACTTCCCGCCCATGCCACACACCACACACACAGCAAATCTAAAGGGTGCCAAGCATGGAAATGCAGAAGTCAAAAAAAGGAAGACTTGGTAGAAAGAGGAAATATAATATTGCTGTGACTCTGCCAGAATAACATGCTGTGTTAAACTTACCCTTGGCCACATTTTTATCCAAGACACCATGAGATACAGCCAGGGAGGCAGGGTTTGGGGTTGGGTCCTTTTTGTGCGGTTGCATTAAGAGTAAGATTCCCATTTTATTTTGATTTAATAAGCTGGTTAATGCGTGTTAACAAAATTAAAAGTCATTATTAAAGGCAGATGTACTGGTGTATGAATAGCTAGGCATCAGCTTTGCCTTTAGATGATCCACAGCTTCAGCGTATGCTTCTAATAACCAGCTGTCACTTACCAGCGATGTGGTAACTCTCTTATTAAATCCTAAATGGGCATATGGATGTTACATTTAAAGTAGTACTTCCCCCCCCCCTCCCCCTGCCTGCCTTCTATCTTTTCCCACACGCAACAGAGCCAACTCACGAATTTCCTGCAACACTTTTTCCCTTCGTTAATGGGATGCATGTTGAGTTCAGAAGGGCCAAATGATGACCTGTCTTTTTGTTTTTACATCCCTTTGGAAAAATCCATATGACTCTCCATGTGTCAAAAGAGCCATAATACATCCCAGATGCCTCAGCACTAATTGCGCTCTTTCTACTAGAAGCCGCTAAGCTCCCCTGAGAAGCCCTTCAACCACAAGCCCTGTTTGTCCCACACTGCCACGTTCCTGAACAGCTTTGCAGTAACAGGCTGGCGAGCTCAGCTCTTGGATGAGCCACCAACAACAACCCAGCACGAACACCTCCTTAGTCACAAACTGCATGTTCAGAGGATGCTGGAAACCAGGGCACCGTGGGGCTTGCGCGAAGCAAAATCTGTTTCTGCAATGGGAATCGGGGCGAAGGGTTAAGAGAGGAAATCAATCTTATTTGCAAGGTTCCAGTAGGACTACAGTAAAAATGCCACCAATTGCAAATGGTTCTTAAAATCAGAAGAACGCTTCCACCTTGCATTGTTTTTTACATCTTTTGCTTTCTAGCTGAGGCAAATGCAATTAGTCATGCAGGAGGCAGTACCTATACCTTCCAGCATTGTAGTCTCCAGCCAGGAGTGGAGAGGACAGAGGGGACTTACCTCCCCTGCCAGGTCACCCCTGACAGACTGAAGTTGCATTGGTTGAGGGGGAATAGCAAGAAGGGCAAGTTCTGCTCTGTCCTACATGGGGTCCAACATTAAGACTTGGCTCACGCAGACCGCTTCCCACTGGCCCCATCCTTCCTTGACATGGATCTACATGTCCTTAATAGCATTTGAACAGTTACTGTGGTTGGCTGGGAGGCAGGGAGGGCAGAAGTGCAGGCAGAGGACTGGAGAACCCTGGTGCTGCAAAGTATTCAAATTATATTAGCATGGGTCAGTCCCTGAAGACTTGGGGCACTGGTGGCAACAGGTCTATTCCCTGATCCCCACCCTTCATGGGAGAAACAGGGCCCCATGTTCCCCAACCAGGTGCTCATAGTACAGAGACCCTCCTCACCTACCCCAGTATGGTGGGATTTCCATCATGCTCCTGAGAGCTGCTCTGCAAGGTGCCTCAGGTGTCCACGATGCTCCTGTAACTCCAGGTCAGTGCTCTTCCAAGGGACATGCTGTGTCAGGCTCCCTCTCTACCTAAGAGGAGCAGGGAGATGCCTCTCACAGATACCCCCTTTGAAGGTACCACTTCCCAGCCATACCTCTACAGGATACCATCTGGGAGCTGCCCCTGTGTTGTTGCTACCCCTGCCCAAGTATTGGCCACTTGCACCAGGCAGAAGTTAATGCCAGCAGGTCACTCACCACGCTGGAAAGCTTCCGCTTGATCCTTGCTCTGTGAGAAGGAGCTGGCACCCTCCTTTGACTCCATTCTTTCCAACGTTAGCAGAGCGAGTCAGGACTTGTTATGCACTAGATAAGAACATCTGTGGATATGTTGCTATAAGGTCTGAAAGAAACAGACTTTTCCTTGTACCTTGGACTGTCTGGCCCATGGCCACTGGTGCCCTGGGGAGCGGAGGAGAGCATCAGAGGACTTGCTCACCTCCTGTTCTCTGCTCTAGGCACTGCTATCAGCTGCAAACACAGAATATCTGTGGTCTAAACTTTCCCATCCTTATGTCTGAATGTCCTGTACGCTGCGCTATCAATCATCTGCAGAAATATTAAGCTGCTGGAGAGCTGATGCTGTCATGTGCTATGTTGATTCACTTGAGGATCAAGTGTCTCAGCGAAAGCAGGACTAGAGTCCAAACGCGGAGCCTCCCCCATCCCTGATCTCATTACGGCCCAGCCACATGCACAAACCCCTTTTCCCTCCAGGTCTCTCTTCCCACAGCACTGACCACAGCTCATAAATTAATAAGTGCATGTATTTTTAAAATCAGGTTTGTGGTGAGAGAGACATTGAAGATGAAGTGGAGGAGGAGGGAGAAGAAAACAAAACCAGCACATACAAACAGTTCAAACACTGCAAAATGTTTAACAACATGTAAGTCCTTCAAAGCCACAAACCGCTTGGTCCCTATCCGCCGGCCGGGTTTGCTAATAGGTTTACTGCCAATGCCAGTGTGAAAGGCGGTGGTGCACGAGGACCCAGAATCCTCTGTTCTGCCTCCAATTATGTGCCAAGTTAAAACTCTGGGAAAAAAAAAAAAAAAAGAAAAAAAACAAAACAACAACCTAATCCACAGCCATTCTTTAATCTTGTGCAGCTTATTAAAACCAAGAGGACAAGATAATCCACCCAGGCTGGCAAGTTGGAGGCTGCTCATTCCCTCTCCAGAAGAAATCAGCTCATGTTTTCTCCTGAGGGTCCCAAGAGGCTCAGAGACCAGAAGACACTGACAATATGCTACAGAAAGAAAAAAAAAAAAAAAAAAAAAAAAGGAAGGTAATTATGGAAAAAGTTCAGAGGAAAACATGTTTCTGCACAGCTGTTGAGGGTGAGCAGGAGCTGTACATGCAACAGCAGCTGCTGGCTCCCCACTCCTGGTCATCAGAGGACCATGCCGGAGAGGCAGAGCCAGGGCTGGGGCTGTTAGTGGGATGGGGCAGTACCAGTGATTCAACCTCAACAGCCTGATCTACAAAAAGGCTGAAGAAGAGAAAAAGACTCTGTATTGCAAGCTACACAGCTGAAGAGATCTAGGCTGGACAGGTCACACAGAAGGAAAGAACGGGGCAGGGTGGACCATTATGTGGGGCAGGGTGGACCATTATGTAGGGCAGTTGCTCAGCACTTCAGTTCGCACCCTTCATTCTGTTGCAGACTCCCTTAGGCAAAGGAGGTGGTTCAGAGGGACAGACATACCCAGCAGGACAACACAACAGTGCATAGCATGACCCCATGTGCTGCAGAGGTGATGGAAACCAGGAGGAGCAACAAACCTGGTGGAGCAAAGATGCCAATAGTTCTGCTTCCCTCAGGAAAGGTGGGAAAGAGGACGTGGCAAGTGAGCAACACCTTCACTAATGTGACGGATGAAGGCGTATGACAGGATGGAAGAAGATCATTTGGGGCCACCACTACTTGGACAAAAGAAATAAAAGTAGCTCTTCTAGGAGAGTGCTAAAAGTCCTCCCTGAAGGAGTAGGGATGGATTTGAATGGACACTGAGATTGCTGTTAACATTACTAACAAAGAGAGAGAAACTACGAAAAATACTCATTCTGGGAGACTAACTTCCCAAACAAAAACAAACCCCCAAAAACTGCAACAGTAAAAGCTCACACATCCTAGCTACAATGGTTAAAGACTTGAACACCAACCGTAGATGCATCACCAAGATATGACAGTGTTTTAGACTCAATACAGGTGAGTGATAAGAATACTGTGGAAGAGCTGGAACTGAAAAATATCCTTGGACAGAGTGATTTATTTAAAACTCATGCCTTATTTTGACTTATTTTAAACAGAACAGACAGATAAACAACAGCAGAGTGGTGCCTAAAGGTTCCTGGTTTCAAAAGGGCAAACCCAGCCTTGGATATAAAAGGGAGTTTCAAATGCCTTTGAACCAAAGGTAAAACTCCCTGGAGACTGCACCCCAAACATGGAAAAAATATTGAAGGAGAAGATCCTGAGCAGCTCCTAACTTGCTGGAATTAGTAGAGTAATGAGATAAAGGAATAGAGATCATAGAAGAATTCTCCTACTTGCTGGAATTAGTAGAGTAATGAGGATAAAAGGAATAAGAAGAGATCATAGAAAGGGAAATGATTAAGCAACACAGACAGCAGTTTTTTAGGGGCTGGGAAATAGAAGGGATGGAGTGAGAAATGCCAGAAGTCAAACTGAGTTAGACCTGGGAAAGAATATTAAAACAAACAGTGAAAGGTGCTCTGGCCATACAAACACAAAGATAATGAAGACAGAACAAGCAGTGCTGTGATGCAGGATGGGGGAAGAGAGTTCACAGAAAATCTAGGTGACATCCCAAGACTAAATGAATTCTTCTCAGCAGCTCTTGGTAGGGACAACAATTATAAACATATGAACTTAGCTGGGTGACCAATATGGAATATGTACTTACCATAACTGAGATGGAAGTGAAGAACCCAAGATCTTCCTGTGATCAAGTCATGGGGCCAGGTAGATCCCAGCCCAAATTCCTGGAGGAACTACCCCATGAAATGACAGGACTGAGAGCAAGGGCTTTGATAAATCTACCAGTAAAGAGGTGGAGAATATAAAATGCAGCATCTGCAAGTAAGAAGGATGAAAAGCAGTCTGAGCAGCTGCCAACCTAGAGTGCTAGGGATGAAGGAAAGACTGGAGAGGGCTGTGAAAGGTGGGGGAAGCCAGACTATCCTGTTTGGAATTGTTTTCATTTTTGTCTCACTTCTTGTGTTAATAACTGATCTTCTAGATAAAGGAAAATCTGCATTTTATCGAATCATTTAATGCAGTGCCATGAAAATAAGTGATTTGTTATGGTAAAGAGGATGAGTCCTAGCCCAGGCAATGTAGAGGCAGACTGGGATTTGGTGGAGGGAAGGGGATGGTTCAGCTATAGGGAGATTCACAGTGGAGTTCCCTGCAGAGCAGTCTTGGGACTTGCCCTAGTCATCAATTTTCCTAATGAGCTCATCTTAATGAAACCAACCCATGAGAAGCAGGAGAAGAACAGGGAAGATGAGGTGGATATCACATTGGAAGCACAGCTGGGGGATGGCTTCAGCTCTGGAAGCAAACAGTGCAGCTTTCAAGAATTCCTACTGCAAATGGGGAATTCATAAGTTGAAAATGATTGAAGAATAAATGATCTTGCTTTTAGGAGACAATTAAAGGCTGATTAATGAGATATAGCCACAAGGCAGGCAAATTTGATCCTAGGGTATATGCAGAAGAAGGTTTCCAGCAGAGGAGAGCATCAACCAGTTCACAAGACAAACTGGTCATCCACTCATGAGAGCAGCAAGCATAGAATCGTACCAGTAGATGCGAAGAAAGGCTGGCAGGATAATCAGTAGATAAGAGATGGCCCAAGAAGCTGGGGCACGTGAATTTTTGGTTTATTTGGCTGAAGGAGATGTGATTTCTCTCTCAATCCCAACCATAGCTAGTAAATAAGGGAAAAAGCAATGGAAGTAGAAGGATGACATGGGTACTGAAAATACATAAACTAACTAGAAACATGTCTAAGCTCAAAATTATGCCTCACCAGACCAGGGAGGCAGCTAGGGCAACCAATAAAAAAAAAAAAAAATTAAAAAAAAAAAAAAAAAAGCAAAGATTTTTAAGATGGAGCCTGCTAGGAGCATGAAAGGGATTTTATGAGGTGGTTGCCAGCTGGGAATTTGGCCAAGGTACTGGGGTTAACATACCCACTACACTACTCTGAAAAGTACCAAGGGATTTTTCAGCAGCCAGAAATTGCCAGGACCTGGGTTTTAAATCTCCACTGCTGAAATGCAACTATTTATTCAGAGCAGTTCCACTTGAGCAACTATGTGAAATGCTGCTCTGAGAGTCTCAAAAGTCTCCCGGGGAGCAGGCAAAAAAATACATATATTCTGTCTGGAGCTGATTCTCTTTCCACACTTCTCTCCCTCTCATCCCTCTTACCACTAACAGGATTTCCATCAGAGCAGCCCAGCCCTTGGAGCCATGCAGCTCCCAGCTCCTCTCCCTGAGCTTGTCACACTGTGGAGACATCACCTTTGGACATTCAAGTGTGAGGGGTGGGGTCCCAGGCAGACAGGAGGTACTTTGGCCACACAACACACACCTCTGTGCCCCTCCTGGCAATCAGGGGAAGAGTTCAGCCGTCGTGGGGTATTGTACAGTTTAGACATGTCCAAGAAATACCAGCTAGGAGCAGATGCTTTCAGAGCCACTCAAGACTATCTTAATAACATAAGCTTACCTGGAACAAAAGAAAGCTGAGCCATCTCCATCCTAAAACAAATGAGAAGGTATCAGCATGCTGGTTGGTTCCCAGGGGGCAAAGAGCTCATCTTAACATGCACCATGTCCTTATGCACATGCTATAGGCAATAGCCACTGTTTGGGACATCCAGGTATCCCAATGCCCAGGTATATTTTTTATGAGCTCAATGTACTGTGTTTTCTTGCAACAGCCACCAGACCTACAAAGAGATACTGCTCAGCCAGAGCTCTCCATTATTTTTTTTTTGGGGGGGGGTGGGGGGTGGGGTGGTATTTTATTTCTTTATATCTTTGGTTCCTTCCTTTACTCCATATTATTTGTGCCAATGCTTGATGATACTGGTGAAAGCCTTCACCCAAAGCCTAGGCATGAAAGGAGTGTTGCAAGTCCTGCCCTGCTGGCAGCAGGCAGCGTCCACAACACAGCATGCAAATGCCAAAGCACCATGAAAGAGCAAACCTGAGTGGACTTAATCCTCCTCCAGCTGCTCAGCTCCTTGTCACTTATCTCTTGCTGCTTGCTTTGGCAGTGGGGCTGAGCCAAGGGGTGCTTGGGAGTGGGACAGGAGAGTTCTCTGCAGTGGGCAGCGTGGCTCTTCTAAAACCAGACATTTGCATGCCCCCAGGCAGAGAGGTGGACAGGACGAGCTGGAGTGGCTGATACACAGAGGTTTAGCAATAAAACCTCC
>NW_027415481.1:0-53108 GCF_964106895.1 Numenius arquata | reverse complement strand
CGTAGGGGTCCGTAGGGTTCCGTAGGCACCTGCAGTGTTCTGTAGGAGCCCATAGGGTTTTAGTGAGGTTCCGTTGTTTTGCTAAGGGTCTTGTAGAGTGCTGTCGGGTCGTGGAGTATTCTGTAGGGTTCCAGAGGGGCTCGTAGGGTTCCATCGAAATCTGAAGGGTTCCCTAGGGGCCTGTAGAGTCTCGTAGATTTCCGTAGGGACCTGTAGGGTTGTGTAAGTGCCCGCAGAAGTCTGTAGGAGTCTGTGGAATTCTGTAAGGTTCCGGAGGGTTCTGCAGGGTTCCGTAGGGGCCCGTAGAGTTCCGTAGTGGCTGGTAAAGTTCCGTAGGGCCCTGTGGGGTTCTGTATGGACCTGTAGGGTTCCGTTGGGGCCTGCAGGGTTCCCTAAGTGCCCACAGGTGTCTGTAGGGTTCCGTAGGGGCCTGCAGTGTTCTGTAAGTGCCCGTAGGTGTCTGTACGGGTCTGTAGGGTTCCGTAGGCACCTGCAGTATTCTGTAGGAGCCCATAGGGTTTTAGTGAGGTTCCGTTGTGTTGCTAAGGGTCTTGTAGAGTGCTGTCGGGTCCTGGAGTATTCTGTAGGGTTCCAGAAAGGCTGGCAGGGTTCCGTCGAAATCTATAGGGTTCCCTAGGGACCCGTAGAGTCCCATAGATTTCCGTAGGGGCCTGTAGGGTTGTGTAAGTGCCTGCAGGGGTTGGTAGGAGCTTGTAGGGTGCCATATGTTTCCGGAGGGTTGTGTAGGGTTCCGTAGGGGCCTGTGGTGTTCCCTAGGGGCCTGTAGAGTCTCGTACAGTTCCGTAGGTTTCCATAAGGGCCCGCAGAGGTCTGAAGGGGCCCGTACTGTTCCGTAAGGATCCATAGGGTTCCGTAGAGCTTCATAGGTTCCCTAGAGGCCTCTGGAGTACCGCAGGAGCCAGTAGTGTTCCGTAGGGTCCTCTAGGGTTGAGTAAGTGCCCGCAGGAGTCTGTAGGAATCCGTGGGATTCTGTAAGGTTCCGAAGGGTTCTGCAGGGTTCCGTAGGGGCCCGTAGAGTTCCGTAGTGGCTGGTAAAGTTCCGTAGGGCCCTGTGGGGTTCTGTATGGACCTGTAGGGTTCCGTAGGGGCCTGCAGTGTTCTGTAAGTGCCCGTAGGTGTCTGTACGGGTCTGTAGGGTTCCGTAGGCACCTGCAGTATTCTGTAGGAGCCCATAGGGTTTTAGTGAGGTTCCGTTGTGTTGCTAAGGGTCTTGTAGAGTGCTGTCGGGTCCTGGAGTATTCTGTAGGGTTCCAGAGGGGCTCATAGGGTTCCATCGAAATCTGAAGGGTTCCCTAGGGGCCCATAGAGTCCCGTAGATTTCCGTAGGGACCTGTAGGGTTGTGTAAGTGCCCGCAGAAGTCTGTGGGATTCTGTAAGGTTCTGGAGGGTTCTGCAGGGTTCCGTAGGGGCCCGTAGAGTTCCGTAGTGGCTGGTAAAGTTCCGTAGGGCCCTGTGGGGTTCTGTATGGACCTGTAGGGTTCCGTAGGGGCCTGCAGTGTTCTGTAAGTGCCCGTAGGTGTCTGTACGGGTCTGTAGGGTTCCGTAGGCACCTGCAGTATTCTGTAGGAGCCCATAGGGTTTTAGTGAGGTTCCGTTGTGTTGCTAAGGGTCTTGTAGAGTGCTGTCGGGTCCTGGAGTATTCTGTAGGGTTCCAGAGGGCCTCAAAGGGTTCCATCGAAATCTGAAGGGTTCCCTAGGGGCCCGTAGAGTCCCATAGATTTCCGTAGGGGCCTGTAGGGTTGTGTAAGTGCCCGCAGGGGTTGGTAGGAGCTTGTAGGGTGCCATATGTTTCCGGAGGGTTGTGTAGGGTTCCGTAGGGGCCTGTGGTGTTCCCTAGGGGCCTGTAGAGTCTCGTACAGTTCCGTAGGGTCCTGTAGGTTTCCATAAGCGCCCGCAGAGGTCTGAAGGGGCCCGTACTGTTCCGTAAGGATCCATAGGGTTCCGTAGAGCTTCGTAGGTTCCCTAGAGGCCTCTGGAGTACCGCAGGAGCAGTAGTGTTCTGTAGGGGCGCGTAGGGTTCCTTCCATAGGAGCTGGCAGTGTTCCGTAGGGTCCTCTAGGGTTGAGTAAGTGCCCGCAGGAGTCTGTAGGAATCCGTGGGATTCTGTAAGGTTCTGGAGGGTTCTGCAGGGTTCCGTAGGGGCCCGTAGAGTTCCGTAGTGGCTGGTAAAGTTCCGTAGGGCCCTGTGGGGTTCTGTATGGACCTGTAGGGTTCCGTAAGGGCCTGCAGGGTTCCGTAATTGCCCGCAGGTGTCTGTAGGGTTCCGTAGGGGTCTGTGGGTTCCGTAGGCACCTGCAGTGTTCTGTAGGAGCCCATAGGGTTTTAGTGAGGTTCCGTTGTGTTGCTAAGGGTCTTGTAGAGTGCTGTCGGGTCCTGGAGTATTCTGTAGGGTTCCAGAGGGGCTGGTAGGGTTCCGTCGAAATCTGAAGGGTTCCCTAGGGGCCCGTAGAGTCCCGCAGATTTCCGTAGGGGCCTGTAGGGTTGTGTAAGTGCCCGCAGGGGTTGGTAGGAGCTTGTAGGGTGCCATATGTTTCCGGAGGGTTGTGTAGGGTTCCGTAGGGGCCTGTGGTGTTCCCTAGGGGCCTGTAGAGTCTCGTACAGTTCCGTAGGGTCCTGTAGGTTTCCATAAGCGCCCGCAGAGGTCTGAAGGGGCCCGTACTGTTCCGTAAGGATCCATAGGGTTCCATAGAGCTTCGTAGGTTCCCTAGAGGCCTCTGGAGTACCGCAGGAGCCAGTAGTGTTCCGTAGGGTCCTCTAGGGTTGAGTAAGTGCCCGCAGGAGTCTGTAGGAATCCGTGGGATTCTGTAAGGTTCTGGAGGGTTCTGCAGGGTTCCGTAGGGGCCTGTAGAGTTCCATAGTGGCTGGTAAAGTTCCCTAGGGCCCTGTACCGTTCCGTAACTGCCTGCAAGGGTCTTTAGGCTTCCGTAGGGGCTGGTAGGGTTCCATAAAGTTCCGTGGGTTCCTGCAGAGTTCTGCAAGTGCCCGCAGGGGCCTGTAGGGGCGCACAGTGTTTCTGCCAGGTTCCGTAGAGTTCCGTAGGGGCCATATTTTTCTGTAGTGGCTGGTAGTATTCTGTAGGGGTCTGTAGGTTTCCGTAGGCGCCTACAGTGTTCTGTAGGAGCCCATAGGGTTTTAGTGAGGTTCCGTTGTGTTGCTAAGGGTCTTGTAGAGTGCTGTCGGGTCCTGGAGTATTCTGTAGGGTTCCAGAGGGGCTCATAGGGTTCCATCGAAATCTATAGGGTTCCCTAGGGGCCCATAGAGTCCCGTAGATTTCCGTAGGGACCTGTAGGGTTGTGTAAGTTCCCGCAGAAGTCTGTAGGAGTCTGTGGGATTCTGTAAGGTTCCGGGGGGTTCTGCAGGGTTCCGTAGGGGCCCGTAGAGTTCCGTAGTGGCTGGTAAAGTTCCGTAGGGCCCTGTGGGGTTCTGTATGGACCTGTAGGGTTCCGTAGGGGCCTGCAGGGTTCCGTAAGTGCCCGCAGGTGTCTGTAGGGTTCCGTAGGGGTCTGTAGGGTTCCGTAGGCACCTGCAGTGTTCTGTAGGAGCCCATAGGGTTTTAGTGAGGTTCCGTTGTGTTGCTAAGGGTCTTGTAGAGTGCTGTCGGGTCCTGGAGTATTCTGTAGGGTTCCAGAGGGGCTGGTAGGGTTCCGTCGAAATCTGAAGGGTTCCCTAGGGGCCCGTAGAGTCCCGTAGATTTCCGTAGGGACCTGTAGGGTTGTGTAAGTGCTCTCAGGGGTTGGTAGGAGCTAATAGGGTTCCATAAGTTTCCAGAGGGTTGTGTAGGGTTCCGTAGGGGCCTGTGGTGTTCCCTAGGGGCCTGTGGTGTTCCCTAGGGGCCTGTAGAGTCTCGTACGGTTCCGTAGGGGCCTGTAGAGCCTCGTACAGTTCTGTAGGGTCCTGTAGGTTTCCATAAGCGCCCGCAGAGGTCTGAAGGGGCCCGTACTGTTCCGTAAGGATCCATAGGGCTCCGTAGAGCTTCGTAGGTTCCCTAGACGCCTCTGGAGTACCACAGGAGCCAGTAGTGTTCTGTAGGGGCCCGTAGGGTTCCTTCCATAGGGGCTGGCAGTGTTCCGTAGGGGCCTGTAGGGGTGTTTAAGTGCCCGCAGAAGTCTGTGGGATTCTGTAAGGTTCTGGAGGGTTCTGCAGGGTTCCGTAGGGGCCCGTAGAGTTCCGTAGTGGCTGGTAAAGTTCCGTAGGGCCCTGTGGGGTTCTGTATGGACCTGTAGGGTTCCGTAGGGGCCTGCAGTGTTCTGTAAGTGCCCGTAGGTGTCTGTACGGGTCTGTAGGGTTCCGTAGGCACCTGCAGTATTCTGTAGGAGCCCATAGGGTTTTAGTGAGGTTCCGTTGTGTTGCTAAGGGTCTTGTAGAGTGCTGTCGGGTCCTGGAGTATTCTGTAGGGTTCCAGAGGGGCTCATAGGGTTCCATCGAAATCTGAAGGGTTCCCTAGGGGCCCGTAGAGTCCCATAGATTTCCGTAGGGGCCTGTAGGGTTGTGTAAGTGCCCGCAGGGGTTGGTAGGAGCTTGTAGGGTGCCATATGTTTCCGGAGGGTTGTGTAGGGTTCCGTAGGGGCCTGTGGTGTTCCCTAGGGGCCTGTAGAGTCACGTACAGTTCCGTAGGGTCCTGTAGGTTTCCATAAGCGCCCGCAGAGGTCTGAAGGGGCCCGTACTGTTCCGTAAGGATCCATAGGGCTCCGTAGAGCTTCGTAGGTTCCCTAGAGGCCTGTAGAGTACCGCAGGAGCCAGTAGTGTTCTGTAGGGGCCCGTAGGGTTCCTTCCATAGGAGCTGGCAGTGTTCCGTAGGGTCCTCTAGGGTTGAGTAAGTGCCCGCAGGAGTCTGTAGGAATCCGTGGGATTCTGTAAGGTTCTGGAGGGTTCTGCAGGGTTCCGTAGGGGCCCGTAGAGTTCCGTAGTGGCTGGTAAAGTTCCCTAGGGCCCTGTACCGTTCCGTAACTGCCTGCAAGGGTCTTTAGGCTTCCGTAGGGGCTGGTAGGGTTCCATAAAGTTCCGTGGGTTCCTGTAGAGTTCTGCAAGTGCCCGCAAGGGCCTGTAGGGGCGCACAGTGTTTCTGCCAGGTTCCGTAGAGTTCCGTAGGGGCCATATTTTTCTGTAGTGGCTGGTAGTATTCTGTAGGGGTCTGTAGGTTTCCGTAGGCGCCTACAGTGTTCTGTAGGAGCCCATAGGGTTTTAGTGAGGTTCCGTTGTGTTGCTAAGGGTCTTGTAGAGTGCTGTCGGGTCCTGGAGTATTCTGTAGGGTTCCAGAGGGGCTCGTAGGGTTCCGTCGAAATCTATAGGGTTCCCTAGGGGCCCATAGAGTCCCGTAGATTTCCGTAGGGACCTGTAGGGTTGTGTAAGTGCCCGCAGAAGTCTGTAGGAGTCTGTGGGATTCTGTAAGGTTCCGGAGGGTTCTGCAGGGTTCCGTAGGGGCCTGTAGAGTTCCGTAGTGGCTGGTAAAGTTCCGTAGGGCCCTGTGGGGTTCTGTATGGACCTGTAGGATTCCGTAGGGGCCTGCAGGGTTCCGTAAGTGCCCGCAGGTGTCTGTAGGGTTCCGTAGGGGTCTGTAGGGTTCCGTAGGCACCTGCAGTGTTCTGTAGGAGCCCATAGGGTTTTAGTGAGGTTCCGTTGTGTTGCTAAGGGTCTTGTAGAGTGCTGTCGGGTCCTGGAGTATTCTGTAGGGTTCCAGAGGGCCTCATAGGGTTCCATCAAAATCTATAGGGTTCCCTAGGGGCCCATAGAGTCCCGTAGATTTCCGTAGGGACCTGTAGGGTTGTGTAAGTGCTCGCAGGGGTTGGTAGGAGCTTATAGGGTTCCATAAGTTTCCAGAGGGTTGTGTAGGGTTCCGTAGGGGCCTGTGGTGTTCCCTAGGGGCCTGTAGAGTCTCGTACGGTTCCGTAGGGGCCTGTGGTGTTCCCTAGGGGCCTGTAGAGTCTCGTACAGTTCCGTAGGGTCCTGTAGGTTTCCATAAGCGCCCGCAGAGGTCTGAAGGGGCCCGTACTGTTCCGTAAGGATCCATAGGGCTCCGTAGAGCTTCGTAGGTTCCCTAGAGGCCTCTGGAGTACCGCAGGAGCCAGTAGTGTTCCGTAGGGTCCTCTAGGGTTGAGTAAGTGCCCGCAGGAGTCTGTAGGAATCCGTGGGATTCTGTAAGGTTCCGAAGGGTTCTGCAGGGTTCCGTAGGGGCCCGTAGAGTTCCGTAGTGGCTGGTAAAGTTCCGTAGGGCCCTGTGGGGTTCTGTATGGACCTGTAGGGTTCCGTAGGGGCCTGCAGTGTTCTGTAAGTGCCCGTAGGTGTCTGTACGGGTCTGTAGGGTTCCGTAGGCACCTGCAGTATTCTGTAGGAGCCCATAGGGTTTTAGTGAGGTTCCGTTGTGTTGCTAAGGGTCTTGTAGAGTGCTGTCGGGTCCTGGAGTATTCTGTAGGGTTCCAGAGGGGCTCATAGGGTTCCATCGAAATCTGAAGGGTTCCCTAGGGGCCCATAGAGTCCCGTAGATTTCCGTAGGGACCTGTAGGGTTGTGTAAGTGCCCGCAGAAGTCTGTGGGATTCTGTAAGGTTCTGGAGGGTTCTGCAGGGTTCCGTAGGGGCCCGTAGAGTTCCGTAGTGGCTGGTAAAGTTCCGTAGGGCCCTGTGGGGTTCTGTATGGACCTGTAGGGTTCCGTAGGGGCCTGCAGTGTTCTGTAAGTGCCCGTAGGTGTCTGTACGGGTCTGTAGGGTTCCGTAGGCACCTGCAGTATTCTGTAGGAGCCCATAGGGTTTTAGTGAGGTTCCGTTGTGTTGCTAAGGGTCTTGTAGAGTGCTGTCGGGTCCTGGAGTATTCTGTAGGGTTCCAGAGGGCCTCAAAGGGTTCCATCGAAATCTGAAGGGTTCCCTAGGGGCCCGTAGAGTCCCATAGATTTCCGTAGGGGCCTGTAGGGTTGTGTAAGTGCCCGCAGGGGTTGGTAGGAGCTTGTAGGGTGCCATATGTTTCCGGAGGGTTGTGTAGGGTTCCGTAGGGGCCTGTGGTGTTCCCTAGGGGCCTGTAGAGTCTCGTACAGTTCCGTAGGGTCCTGTAGGTTTCCATAAGCGCCCGCAGAGGTCTGAAGGGGCCCGTACTGTTCCGTAAGGATCCATAGGGTTCCGTAGAGCTTCGTAGGTTCCCTAGAGGCCTCTGGAGTACCGCAGGAGCAGTAGTGTTCTGTAGGGGCGCGTAGGGTTCCTTCCATAGGAGCTGGCAGTGTTCCGTAGGGTCCTCTAGGGTTGAGTAAGTGCCCGCAGGAGTCTGTAGGAATCCGTGGGATTCTGTAAGGTTCTGGAGGGTTCTGCAGGGTTCCGTAGGGGCCCGTAGAGTTCCGTAGTGGCTGGTAAAGTTCCGTAGGGCCCTGTGGGGTTCTGTATGGACCTGTAGGGTTCCGTAAGGGCCTGCAGGGTTCCGTAATTGCCCGCAGGTGTCTGTAGGGTTCCGTAGGGGTCTGTGGGTTCCGTAGGCACCTGCAGTGTTCTGTAGGAGCCCATAGGGTTTTAGTGAGGTTCCGTTGTGTTGCTAAGGGTCTTGTAGAGTGCTGTCGGGTCCTGGAGTATTCTGTAGGGTTCCAGAGGGGCTGGTAGGGTTCCGTCGAAATCTATAGGGTTCCCTAGGGGCCCGTAGAGTCCCGCAGATTTCCGTAGGGGCCTGTAGGGTTGTGTAAGTGCCCGCAGGGGTTGGTAGGAGCTTGTAGGGTGCCATATGTTTCCGGAGGGTTGTGTAGGGTTCCGTAGGGGCCTGTGGTGTTCCCTAGGGGCCTGTAGAGTCTCGTACAGTTCCGTAGGGTCCTGTAGGTTTCCATAAGCGCCCGCAGAGGTCTGAAGGGGCCCGTACTGTTCCGTAAGGATCCATAGGGTTCCATAGAGCTTCGTAGGTTCCCTAGAGGCCTCTGGAGTACCGCAGGAGCCAGTAGTGTTCCGTAGGGTCCTCTAGGGTTGAGTAAGTGCCCGCAGGAGTCTGTAGGAATCCGTGGGATTCTGTAAGGTTCTGGAGGGTTCTGCAGGGTTCCGTAGGGGCCTGTAGAGTTCCATAGTGGCTGGTAAAGTTCCCTAGGGCCCTGTACCGTTCCGTAACTGCCTGCAAGGGTCTTTAGGCTTCCGTAGGGGCTGGTAGGGTTCCATAAAGTTCCGTGGGTTCCTGCAGAGTTCTGCAAGTGCCCGCAGGGGCCTGTAGGGGCGCACAGTGTTTCTGCCAGGTTCCGTAGAGTTCCGTAGGGGCCATATTTTTCTGTAGTGGCTGGTAGTATTCTGTAGGGGTCTGTAGGTTTCCGTAGGCGCCTACAGTGTTCTGTAGGAGCCCATAGGGTTTTAGTGAGGTTCCGTTGTGTTGCTAAGGGTCTTGTAGAGTGCTGTCGGGTCCTGGAGTATTCTGTAGGGTTCCAGAGGGGCTCATAGGGTTCCATCGAAATCTATAGGGTTCCCTAGGGGCCCATAGAGTCCCGTAGATTTCCGTAGGGACCTGTAGGGTTGTGTAAGTTCCCGCAGAAGTCTGTAGGAGTCTGTGGGATTCTGTAAGGTTCCGGGGGGTTCTGCAGGGTTCCGTAGGGGCCCGTAGAGTTCCGTAGTGGCTGGTAAAGTTCCGTAGGGCCCTGTGGGGTTCTGTATGGACCTGTAGGGTTCCGTAGGGGCCTGCAGGGTTCCGTAAGTGCCCGCAGGTGTCTGTAGGGTTCCGTAGGGGTCTGTAGGGTTCCGTAGGCACCTGCAGTGTTCTGTAGGAGCCCATAGGGTTTTAGTGAGGTTCCGTTGTGTTGCTAAGGGTCTTGTAGAGTGCTGTCGGGTCCTGGAGTATTCTGTAGGGTTCCAGAGGGGCTGTAGGGTTCCGTCGAAATCTGAAGGGTTCCCTAGGGGCCCGTAGAGTCCCGTAGATTTCCGTAGGGACCTGTAGGGTTGTGTAAGTGCTCTCAGGGGTTGGTAGGAGCTAATAGGGTTCCATAAGTTTCCAGAGGGTTGTGTAGGGTTCCGTAGGGGCCTGTGGTGTTCCCTAGGGGCCTGTGGTGTTCCCTAGGGGCCTGTAGAGTCTCGTACGGTTCCGTAGGGGCCTGTAGAGCCTCGTACAGTTCTGTAGGGTCCTGTAGGTTTCCATAAGCGCCCGCAGAGGTCTGAAGGGGCCCGTACTGTTCCGTAAGGATCCATAGGGCTCCGTAGAGCTTCGTAGGTTCCCTAGACGCCTCTGGAGTACCACAGGAGCCAGTAGTGTTCTGTAGGGGCCCGTAGGGTACCTTCTATAGGGGCTGGCAGTGTTCCGTAGGGGCCTGTAGGGGTGTTTAAGTGCCCGCAGAAGTCTGTGGGATTCTGTAAGGTTCTGGAGGGTTCTGCAGGGTTCCGTAGGGGCCCGTAGAGTTCCGTAGTGGCTGGTAAAGTTCCGTAGGGCCCTGTGGGGTTCTGTATGGACCTGTAGGGTTCCGTAGGGGCCTGCAGTGTTCTGTAAGTGCCCGTAGGTGTCTGTACGGGTCTGTAGGGTTCCGTAGGCACCTGCAGTATTCTGTAGGAGCCCATAGGGTTTTAGTGAGGTTCCGTTGTGTTGCTAAGGGTCTTGTAGAGTGCTGTCGGGTCCTGGAGTATTCTGTAGGGTTCCAGAGGTCCTCAAAGGGTTCCATCGAAATCTGAAGGGTTCCCTAGGGGCCCATAGAGTCCCGTAGATTTCCGTAGGGACCTGTAGGGTTGTGTAAGTGCTCGCAGGGGTTGGTAGGAGCTTATAGGGTTCCATAAGTTTCCAGAGGGTTGTGTAGGGTTCCGTAGGGGCCTGTGGTGTTCCCTAGGGGCCTGTAGAGTCTCGTACGGTTCCGTAGGGGCCTGTGGTGTTCCCTAGGGGCCTGTAGAGTCTCGTACAGTTCCGTAGGGTCCTGTAGGTTTCCATAAGCGCCCGCAGAGGTCTGAAGGGGCCCGTACTGTTCCGTAAGGATCCATAGGGCTCCGTAGAGCTTCGTAGGTTCCCTAGAGGCCTCTGGAGTACCGCAGGAGCCAGTAGTGTTCTGTAGGGGCCCGTAGGGTTCCTTCCATAGGAGCTGGCAGTGTTCCGTAGGGTCCTCTAGGGTTGAGTAAGTGCCCGCAGGAGTCTGTAGGAATCCGTGGGATTCTGTAAGGTTCTGGAGGGTTCTGCAGGGTTCCGTAGGGGCCCGTAGAGTTCCGTAGTGGCTGGTAAAGTTCCCTAGGGCCCTGTACCGTTCCGTAACTGCCTGCAAGGGTCTTTAGGCTTCCGTAGGGGCTGGTAGGGTTCCATAAAGTTCCGTGGGTTCCTGTAGAGTTCTGCAAGTGCCCGCAAGGGCCTGTAGGGGCGCACAGTGTTTCTGCCAGGTTCCGTAGAGTTCCGTAGGGGCCATATTTTTCTGTAGTGGCTGGTAGTATTCTGTAGGGGTCTGTAGGTTTCCGTAGGCGCCTACAGTGTTCTGTAGGAGCCCATAGGGTTTTAGTGAGGTTCCGTTGTGTTGCTAAGGGTCTTGTAGAGTGCTGTCGGGTCCTGGAGTATTCTGTAGGGTTCCAGAGGGGCTCGTAGGGTTCCGTCGAAATCTATAGGGTTCCCTAGGGGCCCATAGAGTCCCGTAGATTTCCGTAGGGACCTGTAGGGTTGTGTAAGTGCCCGCAGAAGTCTGTAGGAGTCTGTGGGATTCTGTAAGGTTCCGGAGGGTTCTGCAGGGTTCCGTAGGGGCCTGTAGAGTTCCGTAGTGGCTGGTAAAGTTCCGTAGGGCCCTGTGGGGTTCTGTATGGACCTGTAGGATTCCGTAGGGGCCTGCAGGGTTCCGTAAGTGCCCGCAGGTGTCTGTAGGGTTCCGTAGGGGTCTGTAGGGTTCCGTAGGCACCTGCAGTGTTCTGTAGGAGCCCATAGGGTTTTAGTGAGGTTCCGTTGTGTTGCTAAGGGTCTTGTAGAGTGCTGTCGGGTCCTGGAGTATTCTGTAGGGTTCCAGAGGGCCTCATAGGGTTCCATCAAAATCTATAGGGTTCCCTAGGGGCCCGTAGAGTCCCGTAGATTTCCGTAGGGGCCTGTAGGGTTGTGTAAGTGCTCGCAGGGGTTGGTAGGAGCTTATAGGGTTCCATAAGTTTCCAGAGGGTTGTGTAGGGTTCCGTAGGGGCCTGTGGTGTTCCCTAGGGGCCTGTAGAGTCTCGTACAGTTCCGTAGGGTCCTGTAGGTTTCCATAAGCGCCCGCAGAGGTCTGAAGGGGCCCGTACTGTTCCGTAAGGATCCATAGGGCTCCGTAGAGCTTCGTAGGTTCCCTAGAGGCCTCTGGAGTACCGCAGGAGCCAGTAGTGTTCTGTAGGGGCCCGTAGGGTTCCTTCCATAGGAGCTGGCAGTGTTCCGTAGGGTCCTCTAGGGTTGAGTAAGTGCCCGCAGGAGTCTGTAGGAATCCGTGGGATTCTGTAAGGTTCTGGAGGGTTCTGCAGGGTTCCGTAGGGGCCCGTAGAGTTCCATAGTGGCTGGTAAAGTTCCCTAGGGCCCTGTACCGTTCCGTAACTGCCTGCAAGGGTCTTTAGGCTTCCGTAGGGGCTGGTAGGGTTCCATAAAGTTCCGTGGGTTCCTGTAGAGTTCTGCAAGTGCCCGCAAGGGCCTGTAGGGGCGCACAGTGTTTCTGCCAGGTTCCGTAGAGTTCCGTAGGGGCCATATTTTTCTGTAGTGGCTGGTAGTATTCTGTAGGGGTCTGTAGGTTTCCGTAGGCGCCTACAGTGTTCTGTAGGAGCCCATAGGGTTTTAGTGAGGTTCCGTTGTGTTGCTAAGGGTCTTGTAGAGTGCTGTCGGGTCCTGGAGTATTCTGTAGGGTTCCAGAGGGCCTCATAGGGTTCCATCAAAATCTATAGGGTTCCCTAGGGGCCCATAGAGTCCCGTAGATTTCCGTAGGGACCTGTAGGGTTGTGTAAGTGCTCGCAGGGGTTGGTAGGAGCTTATAGGGTTCCATAAGTTTCCAGAGGGTTGTGTAGGGTTCCGTAGGGGCCTGTGGTGTTCCCTAGGGGCCTGTAGAGTCTCGTACGGTTCCGTAGGGGCCTGTGGTGTTCCCTAGGGGCCTGTAGAGTCTCGTACAGTTCCGTAGGGTCCTGTAGGTTTCCATAAGCGCCCGCAGAGGTCTGAAGGGGCCCGTACTGTTCCGTAAGGATCCATAGGGCTCCGTAGAGCTTCGTAGGTTCCCTAGAGGCCTCTGGAGTACCGCAGGAGCCAGTAGTGTTCCGTAGGGTCCTCTAGGGTTGAGTAAGTGCCCGCAGGAGTCTGTAGGAATCCGTGGGATTCTGTAAGGTTCTGGAGGGTTCTGCAGGGTTCCGTAGGGGCCTGTAGAGTTCCATAGTGGCTGGTAAAGTTCCCTAGGGCCCTGTACCGTTCCGTAACTGCCTGCAAGGGTCTTTAGGCTTCCGTAGGGGCTGGTAGGGTTCCATAAAGTTCCGTGGGTTCCTGCAGAGTTCTGCAAGTGCCCGCAGGGGCCTGTAGGGGCGCACAGTGTTTCTGCCAGGTTCCGTAGAGTTCCGTAGGGGCCATATTTTTCTGTAGTGGCTGGTAGTATTCTGTAGGGGTCTGTAGGTTTCCGTAGGCGCCTACAGTGTTCTGTAGGAGCCCATAGGGTTTTAGTGAGGTTCCGTTGTGTTGCTAAGGGTCTTGTAGAGTGCTGTCGGGTCCTGGAGTATTCTGTAGGGTTCCAGAGGGGCTCATAGGGTTCCATCGAAATCTATAGGGTTCCCTAGGGGCCCATAGAGTCCCGTAGATTTCCGTAGGGACCTGTAGGGTTGTGTAAGTTCCCGCAGAAGTCTGTAGGAGTCTGTTGGATTCTGTAAGGTTCCGGGGGGTTCTGCAGGGTTCCGTAGGGGCCCGTAGAGTTCCGTAGTGGGTGGTAAAGTTCCGTAGGGCCCTGTGGGGTTCTGTATGGACCTGTAGGGTTCCGTAGGGGCCTGCAGGGTTCCGTAAGTGCCCGCAGGTGTCTGTAGGGTTCCGTAGGGGTCTGTAGGGTTCCGTAGGCACCTGCAGTGTTCTGTAGGAGCCCATAGGGTTTTAGTGAGGTTCCGTTGTGTTGCTAAGGGTCTTGTAGAGTGCTGTCGGGTCCTGGAGTATTCTGTAGGGTTCCAGAGGGGCTGGTAGGGTTCCGTCGAAATCTGAAGGGTTCCCTAGGGGCCCGTAGAGTCCCGTAGATTTCCGTAGGGACCTGTAGGGTTGTGTAAGTGCTCTCAGGGGTTGGTAGGAGCTAATAGGGTTCCATAAGTTTCCAGAGGGTTGTGTAGGGTTCCGTAGGGGCCTGTGGTGTTCCCTAGGGGCCTGTGGTGTTCCCTAGGGGCCTGTAGAGTCTCGTACGGTTCCGTAGGGGCCTGTAGAGCCTCGTACAGTTCTGTAGGGTCCTGTAGGTTTCCATAAGCGCCCGCAGAGGTCTGAAGGGGCCCGTACTGTTCCGTAAGGATCCATAGGGCTCCGTAGAGCTTCGTAGGTTCCCTAGACGCCTCTGGAGTACCACAGGAGCCAGTAGTGTTCTGTAGGGGCCCGTAGGGTACCTTCCATAGGGGCTGGCAGTGTTCCGTAGGGGCCTGTAGGGGTGTTTAAGTGCCCGCAGAAGTCTGTGGGATTCTGTAAGGTTCTGGAGGGTTCTGCAGGGTTCCGTAGGGGCCCGTAGAGTTCCGTAGTGGCTGGTAAAGTTCCGTAGGGCCCTGTGGGGTTCTGTATGGACCTGTAGGGTTCCGTAGGGGCCTGCAGTGTTCTGTAAGTGCCCGTAGGTGTCTGTACGGGTCTGTAGGGTTCCGTAGGCACCTGCAGTATTCTGTAGGAGCCCATAGGGTTTTAGTGAGGTTCCGTTGTGTTGCTAAGGGTCTTGTAGAGTGCTGTCGGGTCCTGGAGTATTCTGTAGGGTTCCAGAGGTCCTCAAAGGGTTCCATCGAAATCTGAAGGGTTCCCTAGGGGCCCGTAGAGTCCCATAGATTTCCGTAGGGGCCTGTAGGGTTGTGTAAGTGCCCGCAGGGGTTGGTAGGAGCTTGTAGGGTGCCATATGTTTCCGGAGGGTTGTGTAGGGTTCCGTAGGGGCCTGTGGTGTTCCCTAGGGGCCTGTAGAGTCACGTACAGTTCCGTAGGGTCCTGTAGGTTTCCATAAGCGCCCGCAGAGGTCTGAAGGGGCCCGTACTGTTCCGTAAGGATCCATAGGGCTCCGTAGAGCTTCGTAGGTTCCCTAGAGGCCTCTGGAGTACCGCAGGAGCCAGTAGTGTTCTGTAGGGGCCCGTAGGGTTCCTTCCATAGGAGCTGGCAGTGTTCCGTAGGGTCCTCTAGGGTTGAGTAAGTGCCCGCAGGAGTCTGTAGGAATCCGTGGGATTCTGTAAGGTTCTGGAGGGTTCTGCAGGGTTCCGTAGGGGCCCGTAGAGTTCCGTAGTGGCTGGTAAAGTTCCCTAGGGCCCTGTACCGTTCCGTAACTGCCTGCAAGGGTCTTTAGGCTTCCGTAGGGGCTGGTAGGGTTCCATAAAGTTCCGTGGGTTCCTGTAGAGTTCTGCAAGTGCCCGCAAGGGCCTGTAGGGGCCCACAGTGTTTCTGCCAGGTTCCGTAGAGTTCCGTAGGGGCCATATTTTCCTGTAGTGGCTGGTAGTATTCTGTAGGGGTCTGTAGGTTTCCGTAGGCGCCTACAGTGTTCTGTAGGAGCCCATAGGGTTTTAGTGAGGTTCCGTTGTGTTGCTAAGGGTCTTGTAGAGTGCTGTCGGGTCCTGGAGTATTCTGTAGGGTTCCAGAGGGGCTCGTAGGGTTCCGTCGAAATCTATAGGGTTCCCTAGGGGCCCATAGAGTCCCGTAGATTTCCGTAGGGACCTGTAGGGTTGTGTAAGTGCCCGCAGAAGTCTGTAGGAGTCTGTGGGATTCTGTAAGGTTCCGGAGGGTTCTGCAGGGTTCCGTAGGGGCCTGTAGAGTTCCGTAGTGGCTGGTAAAGTTCCGTAGGGCCCTGTGGGGTTCTGTATGGACCTGTAGGATTCCGTAGGGGCCTGCAGGGTTCCGTAAGTGCCCGCAGGTGTCTGTAGGGTTCCGTAGGGGTCTGTAGGGTTCCGTAGGCACCTGCAGTGTTCTGTAGGAGCCCATAGGGTTTTAGTGAGGTTCCGTTGTGTTGCTAAGGGTCTTGTAGAGTGCTGTCAGGTCCTGGTGTATTCTGTAGGGTTCCAGAGGGCCTCATAGGGTTCCATCAAAATCTATAGGGTTCCCTAGGGGCCCATAGAGTCCCGTAGATTTCCGTAGGGACCTGTAGGGTTGTGTAAGTGCTCGCAGGGGTTGGTAGGAGCTTATAGGGTTCCATAAGTTTCCAGAGGGTTGTGTAGGGTTCCGTAGGGGCCTGTGGTGTTCCCTAGGGGCCTGTAGAGTCTCGTACGGTTCCGTAGGGGCCTGTGGTGTTCCCTAGGGGCCTGTAGAGTCTCGTACAGTTCCGTAGGGTCCTGTAGGTTTCCATAAGCGCCCGCAGAGGTCTGAAGGGGCCCGTACTGTTCCGTAAGGATCCATAGGGTTCCATAGAGCTTCGTAGGTTCCCTAGAGGCCTCTGGAGTACCGCAGGAGCCAGTAGTGTTCCGTAGGGTCCTCTAGGGTTGAGTAAGTGCCCGCAGGAGTCTGTAGGAATCCGTGGGATTCTGTAAGGTTCTGGAGGGTTCTGCAGGGTTCCGTAGGGGCCTGTAGAGTTCCATAGTGGCTGGTAAAGTTCCCTAGGGCCCTGTACCGTTCCGTAACTGCCTGCAAGGGTCTTTAGGCTTCCGTAGGGGCTGGTAGGGTTCCATAAAGTTCCGTGGGTTCCTGCAGAGTTCTGCAAGTGCCCGCAGGGGCCTGTAGGGGCGCACAGTGTTTCTGCCAGGTTCCGTAGAGTTCCGTAGGGGCCATATTTTTCTGTAGTGGCTGGTAGTATTCTGTAGGGGTCTGTAGGTTTCCGTAGGCGCCTACAGTGTTCTGTAGGAGCCCATAGGGTTTTAGTGAGGTTCCGTTGTGTTGCTAAGGGTCTTGTAGAGTGCTGTCGGGTCCTGGAGTATTCTGTAGGGTTCCAGAGGGGCTCATAGGGTTCCATCGAAATCTATAGGGTTCCCTAGGGGCCCATAGAGTCCCGTAGATTTCCGTAGGGACCTGTAGGGTTGTGTAAGTTCCCGCAGAAGTCTGTAGGAGTCTGTGGGATTCTGTAAGGTTCCGGGGGGTTCTGCAGGGTTCCGTAGGGGCCCGTAGAGTTCCGTAGTGGCTGGTAAAGTTCCGTAGGGCCCTGTGGGGTTCTGTATGGACCTGTAGGGTTCCGTAGGGGCCTGCAGGGTTCCGTAAGTGCCCGCAGGTGTCTGTAGGGTTCCGTAGGGGTCTGTAGGGTTCCGTAGGCACCTGCAGTGTTCTGTAGGAGCCCATAGGGTTTTAGTGAGGTTCCGTTGTGTTGCTAAGGGTCTTGTAGAGTGCTGTCGGGTCCTGGAGTATTCTGTAGGGTTCCAGAGGGGCTGGTAGGGTTCCGTCGAAATCTGAAGGGTTCCCTAGGGGCCCGTAGAGTCCCGTAGATTTCCGTAGGGACCTGTAGGGTTGTGTAAGTGCTCTCAGGGGTTGGTAGGAGCTAATAGGGTTCCATAAGTTTCCAGAGGGTTGTGTAGGGTTCCGTAGGGGCCTGTGGTGTTCCCTAGGGGCCTGTGGTGTTCCCTAGGGGCCTGTAGAGTCTCGTACGGTTCCGTAGGGGCCTGTAGAGCCTCGTACAGTTCTGTAGGGTCCTGTAGGTTTCCATAAGCGCCCGCAGAGGTCTGAAGGGGCCCGTACTGTTCCGTAAGGATCCATAGGGCTCCGTAGAGCTTCATAGGTTCCCTAGAGGCCTCTGGAGTACCGCAGGAGCCAGTAGTGTTCTGTAGGGGCCCGTAGGGTTCCTTCCATAGGGGCTGGCAGTGTTCCGTAGGGGCCTGTAGGGGTGTTTAAGTGCCCGCAGAAGTCTGTGGGATTCTGTAAGGTTCTGGAGGGTTCTGCAGGGTTCCGTAGGGGCCCGTAGAGTTCCGTAGTGGCTGGTAAAGTTCCGTAGGGCCCTGTGGGGTTCTGTATGGACCTGTAGGGTTCCGTAGGGGCCTGCAGTGTTCTGTAAGTGCCCGTAGGTGTCTGTACGGGTCTGTAGGGTTCCGTAGGCACCTGCAGTATTCTGTAGGAGCCCATAGGGTTTTAGTGAGGTTCCGTTGTGTTGCTAAGGGTCTTGTAGAGTGCTGTCGGGTCCTGGAGTATTCTGTAGGGTTCCAGAGGTCCTCAAAGGGTTCCATCGAAATCTGAAGGGTTCCCTAGGGGCCCGTAGAGTCCCATAGATTTCCGTAGGGGCCTGTAGGGTTGTGTAAGTGCCCGCAGGGGTTGGTAGGAGCTTGTAGGGTGCCATATGTTTCCGGAGGGTTGTGTAGGGTTCCGTAGGGGCCTGTGGTGTTCCCTAGGGGCCTGTAGAGTCTCGTACAGTTCCGTAGGGTCCTGTAGGTTTCCATAAGCGCCCGCAGAGGTCTGAAGGGGCCCGTACTGTTCCGTAAGGATCCATAGGGCTCCGTAGAGCTTTGTAGGTTCCCTAGAGGCCTCTGGAGTACCGCAGGAGCCAGTAGTGTTCTGTAGGGGCCCGTAGGGTTCCTTCCATAGGAGCTGGCAGTGTTCCGTAGGGTCCTCTAGGGTTGAGTAAGTGCCCGCAGGAGTCTGTAGGAATCCGTGGGATTCTGTAAGGTTCTGGAGGGTTCTGCAGGGTTCCGTAGGGGCCCGTAGAGTTCCGTAGTGGCTGGTAAAGTTCCCTAGGGCCCTGTACCGTTCCGTAACTGCCTGCAAGGGTCTTTAGGCTTCCGTAGGGGCTGGTAGGGTTCCATAAAGTTCCGTGGGTTCCTGTAGAGTTCTGCAAGTGCCCGCAAGGGCCTGTAGGGGCGCACAGTGTTTCTGCCAGGTTCCGTAGAGTTCCGTAGGGGCCATATTTTTCTGTAGTGGCTGGTAGTATTCTGTAGGGGTCTGTAGGTTTCCGTAGGCGCCTACAGTGTTCTGTAGGAGCCCATAGGGTTTTAGTGAGGTTCCGTTGTGTTGCTAAGGGTCTTGTAGAGTGCTGTCGGGTCCTGGAGTATTCTGTAGGGTTCCAGAGGGGCTCGTAGGGTTCCGTCGAAATCTATAGGGTTCCCTAGGGGCCCATAGAGTCCCGTAGATTTCCGTAGGGACCTGTAGGGTTGTGTAAGTGCCCGCAGAAGTCTGTAGGAGTCTGTGGTATTCTGTAAGGTTCCGGAGGGTTCTGCAGGGTTCCGTAGGGGCCTGTAGAGTTCCGTAGTGGCTGGTAAAGTTCCGTAGGGCCCTGTGGGGTTCTGTATGGACCTGTAGGATTCCGTAGGGGCCTGCAGGGTTCCGTAAGTGCCCGCAGGTGTCTGTAGGGTTCCGTAGGGGTCTGTAGGGTTCCGTAGGCACCTGCAGTGTTCTGTAGGAGCCCATAGGGTTTTAGTGAGGTTCCGTTGTGTTGCTAAGGGTCTTGTAGAGTGCTGTCAGGTCCTGGAGTATTCTGTAGGGTTCCAGAGGGCCTCATAGGGTTCCATCAAAATCTATAGGGTTCCCTAGGGGCCCATAGAGTCCCGTAGATTTCCGTAGGGACCTGTAGGGTTGTGTAAGTGCTCGCAGGGGTTGGTAGGAGCTTATAGGGTTCCATAAGTTTCCAGAGGGTTGTGTAGGGTTCCGTAGGGGCCTGTGGTGTTCCCTAGGGGCCTGTAGAGTCTCGTACGGTTCCGTAGGGGCCTGTGGTGTTCCCTAGGGGCCTGTAGAGTCTCGTACAGTTCCGTAGGGTCCTGTAGGTTTCCATAAGCGCCCGCAGAGGTCTGAAGGGGCCCGTACTGTTCCGTAAGGATCCATAGGGCTCCGTAGAGCTTCGTAGGTTCCCTAGAGGCCTCTGGAGTACCGCAGGAGCCAGTAGTGTTCTGTAGGGGCCCGTAGGGTTCCTTCCATAGGAGCTGGCAGTGTTCCGTAGGGTCCTCTAGGGTTGAGTAAGTGCCCGCAGGAGTCTGTAGGAATCCGTGGGATTCTGTAAGGTTCTGGAGGGTTCTGCAGGGTTCCGTAGGGGCCCGTAGAGTTCCGTAGTGGCTGGTAAAGTTCCCTAGGGCCCTGTACCGTTCCGTAACTGCCTGCAAGGGTCTTTAGGCTTCCGTAGGGGCTGGTAGGGTTCCATAAAGTTCCGTGGGTTCCTGTAGAGTTCTGCAAGTGCCCGCAAGGGCCTGTAGGGGCGCACAGTGTTTCTGCCAGGTTCCGTAGAGTTCCGTAGGGGCCATATTTTTCTGTAGTGGCTGGTAGTATTCTGTAGGGGTCTGTAGGTTTCCGTAGGGGCCTACAGTGTTCTGTAGGAGCCCATAGGGTTTTAGTGAGGTTCCGTTGTGTTGCTAAGGGTCTTGTAGAGTGCTGTCGGGTCCTGGAGTATTCTGTAGGGTTCCAGAGGGGCTCGTAGGGTTCCGTCGAAATCTATAGGGTTCCCTAGGGGCCCATAGAGTCCCGTAGATTTCCGTAGGGACCTGTAGGGTTGTGTAAGTGCCCGCAGAAGTCTGTAGGAGTCTGTGGGATTCTGTAAGGTTCCGGAGGGTTCTGCAGGGTTCCGTAGGGGCCTGTAGAGTTCCGTAGTGGCTGGTAAAGTTCCGTAGGGCCCTGTGGGGTTCTGTATGGACCTGTAGGATTCCGTAGGGGCCTGTAGGGTTCCGTAAGTGCCCGCAGGTGTCTGTAGGGTTCCGTAGGGGTCTGTCGGGTTCCGTAGGCACCTGCAGTGTTCTGTAGGAGCCCATAGGGTTTTAGTGAGGTTCCGTTGTGTTGCTAAGGGTCTTGTAGAGTGCTGTCGGGTCCTGGAGTATTCTGTAGGGTTCCAGAGGGCCTCATAGGGTTCCGTCGAAATCTGAAGGGTTCCCTAGGGGCCCGTAGAGTCCCGTAGATTTCCGTAGGGGCCTGTAGGGTTGTGTAAGTGCTCGCAGGGGTTGGTAGGAGCTTATAGGGTTCCATAAGTTTCCAGAGGGTTGTGTAGGGTTCCGTAGGGGCCTGTGGTGTTCCCTAGGGGCCTGTAGAGTCTCGTACGGTTCCGTAGGGGCCTGTGGTGTTCCCTAGGGGCCTGTAGAGTCTCGTACAGTTCCGTAGGGTCCTGTAGGTTTCCATAAGCGCCCGCAGAGGTCTGAAGGGGCCCGTACTGTTCCGTAAGGATCCATAGGGCTCCGCAGAGCTTCGTAGGTTCCCTAGAGGCCTCTGGAGTACCGCAGGAGCCAGTAGTGTTCTGTAGGGGCCCGTAGGGTTCCTTCCATAGGAGCTGGCAGTGTTCCGTAGGGTCCTCTAGGGTTGAGTAAGTGCCCGCAGGAGTCTGTAGGAATCCGTGGGATTCTGTAAGGTTCTGGAGGGTTCTGCAGGGTTCCGTAGGGGCCCGTAGAGTTCCGTAGTGGCTGGTAAAGTTCCCTAGGGCCCTGTACCGTTCCGTAACTGCCTGCAAGGGTCTTTAGGCTTCCGTAGGGGCTGGTAGGGTTCCATAAAGTTCCGTGGGTTCCTGTAGAGTTCTGCAAGTGCCCGCAAGGGCCTGTAGGGGCGCACAGTGTTTCTGCCAGGTTCCGTAGAGTTCCGTAGGGGCCATATTTTTCTGTAGTGGCTGGTAGTATTCTGTAGGGGTCTGTAGGTTTCCGTAGGGGCCTACAGTGTTCTGTAGGAGCCCATAGGGTTTTAGTGAGGTTCCGTTGTGTTGCTAAGGGTCTTGTAGAGTGCTGTCGGGTCCTGGAGTATTCTGTAGGGTTCCAGAGGGGCTCGTAGGGTTCCGTCGAAATCTATAGGGTTCCCTAGGGGCCCATAGAGTCCCGTAGATTTCCGTAGGGACCTGTAGGGTTGTGTAAGTGCCCGCAGAAGTCTGTAGGAGTCTGTGGGATTCTGTAAGGTTCCGGAGGGTTCTGCAGGGTTCCGTAGGGGCCTGTAGAGTTCCGTAGTGGCTGGTAAAGTTCCGTAGGGCCCTGTGGGGTTCTGTATGGACCTGTAGGATTCCGTAGGGGCCTGCAGGGTTCCGTAAGTGCCCGCAGGTGTCTGTAGGGTTCCGTAGGGGTCTGTCGGGTTCCGTAGGCACCTGCAGTGTTCTGTAGGAGCCCATAGGGTTTTAGTGAGGTTCCGTTGTGTTGCTAAGGGTCTTGTAGAGTGCTGTCGGGTCCTGGAGTATTCTGTAGGGTTCCAGAGGGCCTCATAGGGTTCCATCAAAATCTATAGGGTTCCCTAGGGGCCCGTAGAGTCCCGTAGATTTCCGTAGGGGCCTGTAGGGTTGTGTAAGTGCTCGCAGGGGTTGGTAGGAGCTTATAGGGTTCCATAAGTTTCCAGAGGGTTGTGTAGGGTTCCGTAGGGGCCTGTGGTGTTCCCTAGGGGCCTGTAGAGTCTCGTACGGTTCCGTAGGGGCCTGTGGTGTTCCCTAGGGGCCTGTAGAGTCTCGTACAGTTCCGTAGGGTCCTGTAGGTTTCCATAAGCGCCCGCAGAGGTCTGAAGGGGCCCGTACTGTTCCGTAAGGATCCATAGGGCTCCGTAGAGCTTCGTAGGTTCCCTAGAGGCCTCTGGAGTACCGCAGGAGCCAGTAGTGTTCTGTAGGGGCCCGTAGGGTTCCTTCCATAGGAGCTGGCAGTGTTCCGTAGGGTCCTCTAGGGTTGAGTAAGTGCCCGCAGGAGTCTGTAGGAATCCGTGGGATTCTGTAAGGTTCTGGAGGGTTCTGCAGGGTTCCGTAGGGGCCCGTAGAGTTCCATAGTGGCTGGTAAAGTTCCCTAGGGCCCTGTACCGTTCCGTAACTGCCTGCAAGGGTCTTTAGGCTTCCGTAGGGGCTGGTAGGGTTCCATAAAGTTCCGTGGGTTCCTGTAGAGTTCTGCAAGTGCCCGCAAGGGCCTGTAGGGGCCCACAGTGTTTCTGCCAGGTTCCGTAGAGTTCCGTAGGGGCCATATTTTTCTGTAGTGGCTGGTAGTATTCTGTAGGGGTCTGTAGGTTTCCGTAGGCGCCTACAGTGTTCTGTAGGAGCCCATAGGGTTTTAGTGAGGTTCCGTTGTGTTGCTAAGGGTCTTGTAGAGTGCTGTCGGGTCCTGGAGTATTCTGTAGGGTTCCAGAGGGGCTCGTAGGGTTCCGTCGAAATCTATAGGGTTCCCTAGGGGCCCGTAGAGTCCCGTAGATTTCCGTAGGGACCTGTAGGGTTGTGTAAGTGCCCGCAGAAGTCTGTAGGAGTCTGTGGGATTCTGTAAGGTTCCGGAGGGTTCTGCAGGGTTCCGTAGGGGCCCGTAGAGTTCCGTAGTGGCTGGTAAAGTTCCCTAGGGCCCTGTGGGGTTCTGTATGGACCTGTAGGATTCCGTAGGGGCCTGCAGGGTTCCGTAAGTGCCCGCAGGTGTCTGTAGGGTTCCGTAGGGGTCTGTAGGGTTCCGTAGGCACCTGCAGTGTTCTGTAGGAGCCCATAGGGTTTTAGTGAGGTTCCGTTGTGTTGCTAAGGGTCTTGTAGAGTGCTGTCGGGTCCTGGAGTATTCTGTAGGGTTCCAGAGGGCCTCATAGGGTTCCATCAAAATCTATAGGGTTCCCTAGGGGCCCATAGAGTCCCGTAGATTTCCGTAGGGACCTGTAGGGTTGTGTAAGTGCTCGCAGGGGTTGGTAGGAGCTTATAGGGTTCCATAAGTTTCCAGAGGGTTGTGTAGGGTTCCGTAGGGGCCTGTGGTGTTCCCTAGGGGCCTGTAGAGTCTCGTACGGTTCCGTAGGGGCCTGTGGTGTTCCCTAGGGGCCTGTAGAGTCTCGTACAGTTCCGTAGGGTCCTGTAGGTTTCCATAAGCGCCCGCAGAGGTCTGAAGGGGCCCGTACTGTTCCGTAAGGATCCATAGGGCTCCGTAGAGCTTCGTAGGTTCCCTAGAGGCCTCTGGAGTACCGCAGGAGCCAGTAGTGTTCTGTAGGGGCCCGTAGGGTTCCTTCCATAGGAGCTGGCAGTGTTCCGTAGGGTCCTCTAGGGTTGAGTAAGTGCCCGCAGGAGTCTGTAGGAATCCGTGGGATTCTGTAAGGTTCTGGAGGGTTCTGCAGGGTTCCGTAGGGGCCCGTAGAGTTCCGTAGTGGCTGGTAAAGTTCCCTAGGGCCCTGTACCGTTCCGTAACTGCCTGCAAGGGTCTTTAGGCTTCCGTAGGGGCTGGTAGGGTTCCATAAAGTTCCGTGGGTTCCTGTAGAGTTCTGCAAGTGCCCGCAAGGGCCTGTAGGGGCGCACAGTGTTTCTGCCAGGTTCCGTAGAGTTCCGTAGGGGCCATATTTTTCTGTAGTGGCTGGTAGTATTCTGTAGGGGTCTGTAGGTTTCCGTAGGCGCCTACAGTGTTCTGTAGGAGCCCATAGGGTTTTAGTGAGGTTCCGTTGTGTTGCTAAGGGTCTTGTAGAGTGCTGTCGGGTCCTGGAGTATTCTGTAGGGTTCCAGAGGGGCTCGTAGGGTTCCGTCGAAATCTATAGGGTTCCCTAGGGGCCCATAGAGTCCCGTAGATTTCCATAGGGACCTGTAGGGTTGTGTAAGTGCCCGCAGAAGTCTGTAGGAGTCTGTGGGATTCTGTAAGGTTCCGGAGGGTTCTGCAGGGTTCCGTAGGGGCCCGTAGAGTTCCGTAGTGGCTGGTAAAGTTCCGTAGGGCCCTGTGGGGTTCTGTATGGACCTGTAGGATTCCGTAGGGGCCTGTAGGGTTCCGTAAGTGCCCGCAGGTGTCTGTAGGGTTCCGTAGGGGTCTGTAGGGTTCCGTAGGCACCTGCAGTGTTCTGTAGGAGCCCATAGGGTTTTAGTGAGGTTCCGTTGTGTTGCTAAGGGTCTTGTAGAGTGCTGTCGGGTCCTGGAGTATTCTGTAGGGTTCCAGAGGGCCTCATAGGGTTCCATCAAAATCTATAGGGTTCCCTAGGGGCCCATAGAGTCCCGTAGATTTCCGTAGGGACCTGTAGGGTTGTGTAAGTGCTCGCAGGGGTTGGTAGGAGCTTATAGGGTTCCATAAGTTTCCAGAGGGTTGTGTAGGGTTCCGTAGGGGCCTGTGGTGTTCCCTAGGGGCCTGTAGAGTCTCGTACGGTTCCGTAGGGGCCTGTGGTGTTCCCTAGGGGCCTGTAGAGTCTCGTACAGTTCCGTAGGGTCCTGTAGGTTTCCATAAGCGCCCGCAGAGGTCTGAAGGGGCCCGTACTGTTCCGTAAGGATCCATAGGGCTCCGTAGAGCTTCGTAGGTTCCCTAGAGGCCTCTGGAGTACCGCAGGAGCCAGTAGTGTTCTGTAGGGGCCCGTAGGGTTCCTTCCATAGGAGCTGGCAGTGTTCCGTAGGGTCCTCTAGGGTTGAGTAAGTGCCCGCAGGAGTCTGTAGGAATCCGTGGGATTCTGTAAGGTTCTGGAGGGTTCTGCAGGGTTCCGTAGGGGCCCGTAGAGTTCCGTAGTGGCTGGTAAAGTTCCCTAGGGCCCTGTACCGTTCCGTAACTGCCTGCAAGGGTCTTTAGGCTTCCGTAGGGGCTGGTAGGGTTCCATAAAGTTCCGTGGGTTCCTGTAGAGTTCTGCAAGTGCCCGCAAGGGCCTGTAGGGGCGCACAGTGTTTCTGCCAGGTTCCGTAGAGTTCCGTAGGGGCCATATTTTTCTGTAGTGGCTGGTAGTATTCTGTAGGGGTCTGTAGGTTTCCGTAGGCGCCTACAGTGTTCTGTAGGAGCCCATAGGGTTTTAGTGAGGTTCCGTTGTGTTGCTAAGGGTCTTGTAGAGTGCTGTCGGGTCCTGGAGTATTCTGTAGGGTTCCAGAGGGGCTCGTAGGGTTCCGTCGAAATCTATAGGGTTCCCTAGGGGCCCATAGAGTCCCGTAGATTTCCGTAGGGACCTGTAGGGTTGTGTAAGTGCCCGCAGAAGTCTGTAGGAGTCTGTGGGATTCTGTAAGGTTCCGGAGGGTTCTGCAGGGTTCCGTAGGGGCCTGTAGAGTTCCGTAGTGGCTGGTAAAGTTCCGTAGGGCCCTGTGGGGTTCTGTATGGACCTGTAGGATTCCGTAGGGGCCTGCAGGGTTCCGTAAGTGCCCGCAGGTGTCTGTAGGGTTCCGTAGGGGTCTGTAGGGTTCCGTAGGCACCTGCAGTGTTCTGTAGGAGCCCATAGGGTTTTAGTGAGGTTCCGTTGTGTTGCTAAGGGTCTTGTAGAGTGCTGTCGGGTCCTGGAGTATTCTGTAGGGTTCCAGAGGGCCTCATAGGGTTCCATCAAAATCTATAGGGTTCCCTAGGGGCCCATAGAGTCCCGTAGATTTCCGTAGGGACCTGTAGGGTTGTGTAAGTGCTCGCAGGGGTTGGTAGGAGCTTATAGGGTTCCATAAGTTTCCAGAGGGTTGTGTAGGGTTCCGTAGGGGCCTGTGGTGTTCCCTAGGGGCCTGTAGAGTCTCGTACGGTTCCGTAGGGGCCTGTGGTGTTCCCTAGGGGCCTGTAGAGTCTCGTACAGTTCCGTAGGGTCCTGTAGGTTTCCATAAGCGCCCGCAGAGGTCTGAAGGGGCCCGTACTGTTCCGTAAGGATCCATAGGGCTCCGTAGAACTTCGTAGGTTCCCTAGAGGCCTCTGGAGTACCGCAGGAGCCAGTAGTGTTCTGTAGGGGCCCGTAGGGTTCCTTCCATAGGAGCTGGCAGTGTTCCGTAGGGTCCTCTAGGGTTGAGTAAGTGCCCGCAGGAGTCTGTAGGAATCCGTGGGATTCTGTAAGGTTCTGGAGGGTTCTGCAGGGTTCCGTAGGGGCCCGTAGAGTTCCGTAGTGGCTGGTAAAGTTCCCTAGGGCCCTGTACCGTTCCGTAACTGCCTGCAAGGGTCTTTAGGCTTCCGTAGGGGCTGGTAGGGTTCCATAAAGTTCCGTGGGTTCCTGTAGAGTTCTGCAAGTGCCCGCAAGGGCCTGTAGGGGCGCACAGTGTTTCTGCCAGGTTCCGTAGAGTTCCGTAGGGGCCATATTTTTCTGTAGTGGCTGGTAGTATTCTGTAGGGGTCTGTAGGTTTCCGTAGGCGCCTACAGTGTTCTGTAGGAGCCCATAGGGTTTTAGTGAGGTTCCGTTGTGTTGCTAAGGGTCTTGTAGAGTGCTGTCGGGTCCTGGAGTATTCTGTAGGGTTCCAGAGGGGCTCGTAGGGTTCCGTCGAAATCTATAGGGTTCCCTAGGGGCCCATAGAGTCCCGTAGATTTCCATAGGGACCTGTAGGGTTGTGTAAGTGCCCGCAGAAGTCTGTAGGAGTCTGTGGTATTCTGTAAGGTTCCGGAGGGTTCTGCAGGGTTCCGTAGGGGCCCGTAGAGTTCCGTAGTGGCTGGTAAAGTTCCGTAGGGCCCTGTGGGGTTCTGTATGGACCTGTAGGATTCCGTAGGGGCCTGCAGGGTTCCGTAAGTGCCCGCAGGTGTCTGTAGGGTTCCGTAGGGGTCTGTAGGGTTCCGTAGGCACCTGCAGTGTTCTGTAGGAGCCCATAGGGTTTTAGTGAGGTTCCGTTGTGTTGCTAAGGGTCTTGTAGAGTGCTGTCGGGTCCTGGAGTATTCTGTAGGGTTCCAGAGGGCCTCATAGGGTTCCATCAAAATCTATAGGGTTCCCTAGGGGCCCATAGAGTCCCGTAGATTTCCGTAGGGACCTGTAGGGTTGTGTAAGTGCTCGCAGGGGTTGGTAGGAGCTTATAGGGTTCCATAAGTTTCCAGAGGGTTGTGTAGGGTTCCGTAGGGGCCTGTGGTGTTCCCTAGGGGCCTGTAGAGTCTCGTACGGTTCCGTAGGGGCCTGTGGTGTTCCCTAGGGGCCTGTAGAGTCTCGTACAGTTCCGTAGGGTCCTGTAGGTTTCCATAAGCGCCCGCAGAGGTCTGAAGGGGCCCGTACTGTTCCGTAAGGATCCATAGGGTTCCATAGAGCTTCGTAGGTTCCCTAGAGGCCTCTGGAGTACCGCAGGAGCCAGTAGTGTTCCGTAGGGTCCTCTAGGGTTGAGTAAGTGCCCGCAGGAGTCTGTAGGAATCCGTGGGATTCTGTAAGGTTCTGGAGGGTTCTGCAGGGTTCCGTAGGGGCCTGTAGAGTTCCATAGTGGCTGGTAAAGTTCCCTAGGGCCCTGTACCGTTCCGTAACTGCCTGCAAGGGTCTTTAGGCTTCCGTAGGGGCTGGTAGGGTTCCATAAAGTTCCGTGGGTTCCTGCAGAGTTCTGCAAGTGCCCGCAGGGGCCTGTAGGGGCGCACAGTGTTTCTGCCAGGTTCCGTAGAGTTCCGTAGGGGCCATATTTTTCTGTAGTGGCTGGTAGTATTCTGTAGGGGTCTGTAGGTTTCCGTAGGCGCCTACAGTGTTCTGTAGGAGCCCATAGGGTTTTAGTGAGGTTCCGTTGTGTTGCTAAGGGTCTTGTAGAGTGCTGTCGGGTCCTGGAGTATTCTGTAGGGTTCCAGAGGGGCTCATAGGGTTCCATCGAAATCTATAGGGTTCCCTAGGGGCCCATAGAGTCCCGTAGATTTCCGTAGGGACCTGTAGGGTTGTGTAAGTTCCCGCAGAAGTCTGTAGGAGTCTGTGGGATTCTGTAAGGTTCCGGGGGGTTCTGCAGGGTTCCGTAGGGGCCCGTAGAGTTCCGTAGTGGCTGGTAAAGTTCCCTAGGGCCCTGTGGGGTTCTGTATGGACCTGTAGGGTTCCGTAGGGGCCTGCAGGGTTCCGTAAGTGCCCGCAGGTGTCTGTAGGGTTCCGTAGGGGTCTGTAGGGTTCCGTAGGCACCTGCAGTGTTCTGTAGGAGCCCATAGGGTTTTAGTGAGGTTCCGTTGTGTTGCTAAGGGTCTTGTAGAGTGCTGTCGGGTCCTGGAGTATTCTGTAGGGTTCCAGAGGGGCTGGTAGGGTTCCGTCGAAATCTGAAGGGTTCCCTAGGGGCCCGTAGAGTCCCGTAGATTTCCGTAGGGACCTGTAGGGTTGTGTAAGTGCTCTCAGGGGTTGGTAGGAGCTAATAGGGTTCCATAAGTTTCCAGAGGGTTGTGTAGGGTTCCGTAGGGGCCTGTGGTGTTCCCTAGGGGCCTGTGGTGTTCCCTAGGGGCCTGTAGAGTCTCGTACGGTTCCGTAGGGGCCTGTAGAGCCTCGTACAGTTCTGTAGGGTCCTGTAGGTTTCCATAAGCGCCCGCAGAGGTCTGAAGGGGCCCGTACTGTTCCGTAAGGATCCATAGGGCTCCGTAGAGCTTCATAGGTTCCCTAGAGGCCTCTGGAGTACCGCAGGAGCCAGTAGTGTTCTGTAGGGGCCCGTAGGGTTCCTTCCATAGGGGCTGGCAGTGTTCCGTAGGGGCCTGTAGGGGTGTTTAAGTGCCCGCAGAAGTCTGTGGGATTCTGTAAGGTTCTGGAGGGTTCTGCAGGGTTCCGTAGGGGCCCGTAGAGTTCCGTAGTGGCTGGTAAAGTTCCGTAGGGCCCTGTGGGGTTCTGTATGGACCTGTAGGGTTCCGTAGGGGCCTGCAGTGTTCTGTAAGTGCCCGTAGGTGTCTGTACGGGTCTGTAGGGTTCCGTAGGCACCTGCAGTATTCTGTAGGAGCCCATAGGGTTTTAGTGAGGTTCCGTTGTGTTGCTAAGGGTCTTGTAGAGTGCTGTCGGGTCCTGGAGTATTCTGTAGGGTTCCAGAGGTCCTCAAAGGGTTCCATCGAAATCTGAAGGGTTCCCTAGGGGCCCGTAGAGTCCCATAGATTTCCGTAGGGGCCTGTAGGGTTGTGTAAGTGCCCGCAGGGGTTGGTAGGAGCTTGTAGGGTGCCATATGTTTCCGGAGGGTTGTGTAGGGTTCCGTAGGGGCCTGTGGTGTTCCCTAGGGGCCTGTAGAGTCTCGTACAGTTCCGTAGGGTCCTGTAGGTTTCCATAAGCGCCCGCAGAGGTCTGAAGGGGCCCGTACTGTTCCGTAAGGATCCATAGGGCTCCGTAGAGCTTCGTAGGTTCCCTAGAGGCCTCTGGAGTACCGCAGGAGCCAGTAGTGTTCTGTAGGGGCCCGTAGGGTTCCTTCCATAGGAGCTGGCAGTGTTCCGTAGGGTCCTCTAGGGTTGAGTAAGTGCCCGCAGGAGTCTGTAGGAATCCGTGGGATTCTGTAAGGTTCTGGAGGGTTCTGCAGGGTTCCGTAGGGGCCCGTAGAGTTCCGTAGTGGCTGGTAAAGTTCCCTAGGGCCCTGTACCGTTCCGTAACTGCCTGCAAGGGTCTTTAGGCTTCCGTAGGGGCTGGTAGGGTTCCATAAAGTTCCGTGGGTTCCTGTAGAGTTCTGCAAGTGCCCGCAAGGGCCTGTAGGGGCGCACAGTGTTTCTGCCAGGTTCCGTAGAGTTCCGTAGGGGCCATATTTTTCTGTAGTGGCTGGTAGTATTCTGTAGGGGTCTGTAGGTTTCCGTAGGCGCCTACAGTGTTCTGTAGGAGCCCATAGGGTTTTAGTGAGGTTCCGTTGTGTTGCTAAGGGTCTTGTAGAGTGCTGTCGGGTCCTGGAGTATTCTGTAGGGTTCCAGAGGGGCTCGTAGGGTTCCGTCGAAATCTATAGGGTTCCCTAGGGGCCCATAGAGTCCCGTAGATTTCCATAGGGACCTGTAGGGTTGTGTAAGTGCCCGCAGAAGTCTGTAGGAGTCTGTGGGATTCTGTAAGGTTCCGGAGGGTTCTGCAGGGTTCCGTAGGGGCCCGTAGAGTTCCGTAGTGGCTGGTAAAGTTCCGTAGGGCCCTGTGGGGTTCTGTATGGACCTGTAGGATTCCGTAGGGGCCTGCAGGGTTCCGTAAGTGCCCGCAGGTGTCTGTAGGGTTCCGTAGGGGTCTGTAGGGTTCCGTAGGCACCTGCAGTGTTCTGTAGGAGCCCATAGGGTTTTAGTGAGGTTCCGTTGTGTTGCTAAGGGTCTTGTAGAGTGCTGTCGGGTCCTGGAGTATTCTGTAGGGTTCCAGAGGGCCTCATAGGGTTCCATCAAAATCTATAGGGTTCCCTAGGGGCCCATAGAGTCCCGTAGATTTCCGTAGGGACCTGTAGGGTTGTGTAAGTGCTCGCAGGGGTTGGTAGGAGCTTATAGGGTTCCATAAGTTTCCAGAGGGTTGTGTAGGGTTCCGTAGGGGCCTGTGGTGTTCCCTAGGGGCCTGTAGAGTCTCGTACGGTTCCGTCGGGGCCTGTGGTGTTCCCTAGGGGCCTGTAGAGTCTCGTACAGTTCCGTAGGGTCCTGTAGGTTTCCATAAGCGCCCGCAGAGGTCTGAAGGGGCCCGTACTGTTCCGTAAGGATCCATAGGGTTCCATAGAGCTTCGTAGGTTCCCTAGAGGCCTCTGGAGTACCGCAGGAGCCAGTAGTGTTCCGTAGGGTCCTCTAGGGTTGAGTAAGTGCCCGCAGGAGTCTGTAGGAATCCGTGGGATTCTGTAAGGTTCTGGAGGGTTCTGCAGGGTTCCGTAGGGGCCTGTAGAGTTCCATAGTGGCTGGTAAAGTTCCCTAGGGCCCTGTACCGTTCCGTAACTGCCTGCAAGGGTCTTTAGGCTTCCGTAGGGGCTGGTAGGGTTCCATAAAGTTCCGTGGGTTCCTGCAGAGTTCTGCAAGTGCCCGCAGGGGCCTGTAGGGGCGCACAGTGTTTCTGCCAGGTTCCGTAGAGTTCCGTAGGGGCCATATTTTTCTGTAGTGGCTGGTAGTATTCTGTAGGGGTCTGTAGGTTTCCGTAGGGGCCTACAGTGTTCTGTAGGAGCCCATAGGGTTTTAGTGAGGTTCCGTTGTGTTGCTAAGGGTCTTGTAGAGTGCTGTCGGGTCCTGGAGTATTCTGTAGGGTTCCAGAGGGGCTCATAGGGTTCCATCGAAATCTATAGGGTTCCCTAGGGGCCCATAGAGTCCCGTAGATTTCCGTAGGGACCTGTAGGGTTGTGTAAGTGCCCGCAGAAGTCTGTAGGAGTCTGTGGGATTCTGTAAGGTTCCGGGGGGTTCTGCAGGGTTCCGTAGGGGCCCGTAGAGTTCCGTAGTGGCTGGTAAAGTTCCGTAGGGCCCTGTGGGGTTCTGTATGGACCTGTAGGGTTCCGTAGGGGCCTGCAGGGTTCCGTAAGTGCCCGCAGGTGTCTGTAGGGTTCCGTAGGGGTCTGTAGGGTTCCGTAGGCACCTGCAGTGTTCTGTAGGAGCCCATAGGGTTTTAGTGAGGTTCCGTTGTGTTGCTAAGGGTCTTGTAGAGTGCTGTCGGGTCCTGGAGTATTCTGTAGGGTTCCAGAGGGGCTGGTAGGGTTCCGTCGAAATCTGAAGGGTTCCCTAGGGGCCCGTAGAGTCCCGTAGATTTCCGTAGGGACCTGTAGGGTTGTGTAAGTGCTCTCAGGGGTTGGTAGGAGCTAATAGGGTTCCATAAGTTTCCAGAGGGTTGTGTAGGGTTCCGTAGGGGCCTGTGGTGTTCCCTAGGGGCCTGTGGTGTTCCCTAGGGGCCTGTAGAGTCTCGTACGGTTCCGTAGGGGCCTGTAGAGCCTCGTACAGTTCTGTAGGGTCCTGTAGGTTTCCATAAGCGCCCGCAGAGGTCTGAAGGGGCCCGTACTGTTCCGTAAGGATCCATAGGGCTCCGTAGAGCTTCATAGGTTCCCTAGAGGCCTCTGGAGTACCGCAGGAGCCAGTAGTGTTCTGTAGGGGCCCGTAGGGTTCCTTCCATAGGGGCTGGCAGTGTTCCGTAGGGGCCTGTAGGGGTGTTTAAGTGCCCGCAGAAGTCTGTGGGATTCTGTAAGGTTCTGGAGGGTTCTGCAGGGTTCCGTAGGGGCCCGTAGAGTTCCGTAGTGGCTGGTAAAGTTCCGTAGGGCCCTGTGGGGTTCTGTATGGACCTGTAGGGTTCCGTAGGGGCCTGCAGTGTTCTGTAAGTGCCCGTAGGTGTCTGTACGGGTCTGTAGGGTTCCGTAGGCACCTGCAGTATTCTGTAGGAGCCCATAGGGTTTTAGTGAGGTTCCGTTGTGTTGCTAAGGGTCTTGTAGAGTGCTGTCGGGTCCTGGAGTATTCTGTAGGGTTCCAGAGGTCCTCAAAGGGTTCCATCGAAATCTGAAGGGTTCCCTAGGGGCCCGTAGAGTCCCATAGATTTCCGTAGGGGCCTGTAGGGTTGTGTAAGTGCCCGCAGGGGTTGGTAGGAGCTTGTAGGGTGCCATATGTTTCCGGAGGGTTGTGTAGGGTTCCGTAGGGGCCTGTGGTGTTCCCTAGGGGCCTGTAGAGTCTCGTACAGTTCCGTAGGGTCCTGTAGGTTTCCATAAGCGCCCGCAGAGGTCTGAAGGGGCCCGTACTGTTCCGTAAGGATCCATAGGGCTCCGTAGAGCTTCGTAGGTTCCCTAGAGGCCTCTGGAGTACCGCAGGAGCCAGTAGTGTTCTGTAGGGGCCCGTAGGGTTCCTTCCATAGGAGCTGGCAGTGTTCCGTAGGGTCCTCTAGGGTTGAGTAAGTGCCCGCAGGAGTCTGTAGGAATCCGTGGGATTCTGTAAGGTTCTGGAGGGTTCTGCAGGGTTCCGTAGGGGCCCGTAGAGTTCCATAGTGGCTGGTAAAGTTCCCTAGGGCCCTGTACCGTTCCGTAACTGCCTGCAAGGGTCTTTAGGCTTCCGTAGGGGCTGGTAGGGTTCCATAAAGTTCCGTGGGTTCCTGTAGAGTTCTGCAAGTGCCCGCAAGGGCCTGTAGGGGCCCACAGTGTTTCTGCCAGGTTCCGTAGAGTTCCGTAGGGGCCATATTTTTCTGTAGTGGCTGGTAGTATTCTGTAGGGGTCTGTAGGTTTCCGTAGGCGCCTACAGTGTTCTGTAGGAGCCCATAGGGTTTTAGTGAGGTTCCGTTGTGTTGCTAAGGGTCTTGTAGAGTGCTGTCGGGTCCTGGAGTATTCTGTAGGGTTCCAGAGGGGCTCGTAGGGTTCCGTCGAAATCTATAGGGTTCCCTAGGGGCCCGTAGAGTCCCGTAGATTTCCGTAGGGACCTGTAGGGTTGTGTAAGTGCCCGCAGAAGTCTGTAGGAGTCTGTGGGATTCTGTAAGGTTCCGGAGGGTTCTGCAGGGTTCCGTAGGGGCCCGTAGAGTTCCGTAGTGGCTGGTAAAGTTCCCTAGGGCCCTGTGGGGTTCTGTATGGACCTGTAGGATTCCGTAGGGGCCTGCAGGGTTCCGTAAGTGCCCGCAGGTGTCTGTAGGGTTCCGTAGGGGTCTGTAGGGTTCCGTAGGCACCTGCAGTGTTCTGTAGGAGCCCATAGGGTTTTAGTGAGGTTCCGTTGTGTTGCTAAGGGTCTTGTAGAGTGCTGTCGGGTCCTGGAGTATTCTGTAGGGTTCCAGAGGGCCTCATAGGGTTCCATCAAAATCTATAGGGTTCCCTAGGGGCCCATAGAGTCCCGTAGATTTCCGTAGGGACCTGTAGGGTTGTGTAAGTGCTCGCAGGGGTTGGTAGGAGCTTATAGGGTTCCATAAGTTTCCAGAGGGTTGTGTAGGGTTCCGTAGGGGCCTGTGGTGTTCCCTAGGGGCCTGTAGAGTCTCGTACGGTTCCGTAGGGGCCTGTGGTGTTCCCTAGGGGCCTGTAGAGTCTCGTACAGTTCCGTAGGGTCCTGTAGGTTTCCATAAGCGCCCGCAGAGGTCTGAAGGGGCCCGTACTGTTCCGTAAGGATCCATAGGGCTCCGTAGAGCTTCGTAGGTTCCCTAGAGGCCTCTGGAGTACCGCAGGAGCCAGTAGTGTTCTGTAGGGGCCCGTAGGGTTCCTTCCATAGGAGCTGGCAGTGTTCCGTAGGGTCCTCTAGGGTTGAGTAAGTGCCCGCAGGAGTCTGTAGGAATCCGTGGGATTCTGTAAGGTTCTGGAGGGTTCTGCAGGGTTCCGTAGGGGCCCGTAGAGTTCCGTAGTGGCTGGTAAAGTTCCCTAGGGCCCTGTACCGTTCCGTAACTGCCTGCAAGGGTCTTTAGGCTTCCGTAGGGGCTGGTAGGGTTCCATAAAGTTCCGTGGGTTCCTGTAGAGTTCTGCAAGTGCCCGCAAGGGCCTGTAGGGGCGCACAGTGTTTCTGCCAGGTTCCGTAGAGTTCCGTAGGGGCCATATTTTTCTGTAGTGGCTGGTAGTATTCTGTAGGGGTCTGTAGGTTTCCGTAGGGGCCTACAGTGTTCTGTAGGAGCCCATAGGGTTTTAGTGAGGTTCCGTTGTGTTGCTAAGGGTCTTGTAGAGTGCTGTCGGGTCCTGGAGTATTCTGTAGGGTTCCAGAGGGGCTCGTAGGGTTCCGTCGAAATCTATAGGGTTCCCTAGGGGCCCATAGAGTCCCGTAGATTTCCGTAGGGACCTGTAGGGTTGTGTAAGTGCCCGCAGAAGTCTGTAGGAGTCTGTGGGATTCTGTAAGGTTCCGGAGGGTTCTGCAGGGTTCCGTAGGGGCCTGTAGAGTTCCGTAGTGGCTGGTAAAGTTCCGTAGGGCCCTGTGGGGTTCTGTATGGACCTGTAGGATTCCGTAGGGGCCTGCAGGGTTCCGTAAGTGCCCGCAGGTGTCTGTAGGGTTCCGTAGGGGTCTGTCGGGTTCCGTAGGCACCTGCAGTGTTCTGTAGGAGCCCATAGGGTTTTAGTGAGGTTCCGTTGTGTTGCTAAGGGTCTTGTAGAGTGCTGTCGGGTCCTGGAGTATTCTGTAGGGTTCCAGAGGGCCTCATAGGGTTCCGTCGAAATCTGAAGGGTTCCCTAGGGGCCCGTAGAGTCCCGTAGATTTCCGTAGGGGCCTGTAGGGTTGTGTAAGTGCTCGCAGGGGTTGGTAGGAGCTTATAGGGTTCCATAAGTTTCCAGAGGGTTGTGTAGGGTTCCGTAGGGGCCTGTGGTGTTCCCTAGGGGCCTGTAGAGTCTCGTACGGTTCCGTAGGGGCCTGTGGTGTTCCCTAGGGGCCTGTAGAGTCTCGTACAGTTCCGTAGGGTCCTGTAGGTTTCCATAAGCGCCCGCAGAGGTCTGAAGGGGCCCGTACTGTTCCGTAAGGATCCATAGGGCTCCGCAGAGCTTCGTAGGTTCCCTAGAGGCCTCTGGAGTACCGCAGGAGCCAGTAGTGTTCTGTAGGGGCCCGTAGGGTTCCTTCCATAGGAGCTGGCAGTGTTCCGTAGGGTCCTCTAGGGTTGAGTAAGTGCCCGCAGGAGTCTGTAGGAATCCGTGGGATTCTGTAAGGTTCTGGAGGGTTCTGCAGGGTTCCGTAGGGGCCCGTAGAGTTCCGTAGTGGCTGGTAAAGTTCCCTAGGGCCCTGTACCGTTCCGTAACTGCCTGCAAGGGTCTTTAGGCTTCCGTAGGGGCTGGTAGGGTTCCATAAAGTTCCGTGGGTTCCTGTAGAGTTCTGCAAGTGCCCGCAAGGGCCTGTAGGGGCGCACAGTGTTTCTGCCAGGTTCCGTAGAGTTCCGTAGGGGCCATATTTTTCTGTAGTGGCTGGTAGTATTCTGTAGGGGTCTGTAGGTTTCCGTAGGGGCCTACAGTGTTCTGTAGGAGCCCATAGGGTTTTAGTGAGGTTCCGTTGTGTTGCTAAGGGTCTTGTAGAGTGCTGTCGGGTCCTGGAGTATTCTGTAGGGTTCCAGAGGGGCTCGTAGGGTTCCGTCGAAATCTATAGGGTTCCCTAGGGGCCCATAGAGTCCCGTAGATTTCCGTAGGGACCTGTAGGGTTGTGTAAGTGCCCGCAGAAGTCTGTAGGAGTCTGTGGGATTCTGTAAGGTTCCGGAGGGTTCTGCAGGGTTCCGTAGGGGCCTGTAGAGTTCCGTAGTGGCTGGTAAAGTTCCGTAGGGCCCTGTGGGGTTCTGTATGGACCTGTAGGATTCCGTAGGGGCCTGCAGGGTTCCGTAAGTGCCCGCAGGTGTCTGTAGGGTTCCGTAGGGGTCTGTAGGGTTCCGTAGGCACCTGCAGTGTTCTGTAGGAGCCCATAGGGTTTTAGTGAGGTTCCGTTGTGTTGCTAAGGGTCTTGTAGAGTGCTGTCGGGTCCTGGAGTATTCTGTAGGGTTCCAGAGGGCCTCATAGGGTTCCATCAAAATCTATAGGGTTCCCTAGGGGCCCGTAGAGTCCCGTAGATTTCCGTAGGGGCCTGTAGGGTTGTGTAAGTGCTCGCAGGGGTTGGTAGGAGCTTATAGGGTTCCATAAGTTTCCAGAGGGTTGTGTAGGGTTCCGTAGGGGCCTGTGGTGTTCCCTAGGGGCCTGTAGAGTCTCGTACGGTTCCGTAGGGGCCTGTGGTGTTCCCTAGGGGCCTGTAGAGTCTCGTACAGTTCCGTAGGGTCCTGTAGGTTTCCATAAGCGCCCGCAGAGGTCTGAAGGGGCCCGTACTGTTCCGTAAGGATCCATAGGGCTCCGTAGAGCTTCGTAGGTTCCCTAGAGGCCTCTGGAGTACCGCAGGAGCCAGTAGTGTTCTGTAGGGGCCCGTAGGGTTCCTTCCATAGGAGCTGGCAGTGTTCCGTAGGGTCCTCTAGGGTTGAGTAAGTGCCCGCAGGAGTCTGTAGGAATCCGTGGGATTCTGTAAGGTTCTGGAGGGTTCTGCAGGGTTCCGTAGGGGCCCGTAGAGTTCCATAGTGGCTGGTAAAGTTCCCTAGGGCCCTGTACCGTTCCGTAACTGCCTGCAAGGGTCTTTAGGCTTCCGTAGGGGCTGGTAGGGTTCCATAAAGTTCCGTGGGTTCCTGTAGAGTTCTGGAAGTGCCCGCAAGGGCCTGTAGGGGCGCACAGTGTTTCTGCCAGGTTCCGTAGAGTTCCGTAGGGGCCATATTTTTCTGTAGTGGCTGGTAGTATTCTGTAGGGGTCTGTAGGTTTCCGTAGGCGCCTACAGTGTTCTGTAGGAGCCCATAGGGTTTTAGTGAGGTTCCGTTGTGTTGCTAAGGGTCTTGTAGAGTGCTGTCGGGTCCTGGAGTATTCTGTAGGGTTCCAGAGGGGCTCGTAGGGTTCCGTCGAAATCTATAGGGTTCCCTAGGGGCCCGTAGAGTCCCGTAGATTTCCGTAGGGACCTGTAGGGTTGTGTAAGTGCCCGCAGAAGTCTGTAGGAGTCTGTGGGATTCTGTAAGGTTCCGGAGGGTTCTGCAGGGTTCCGTAGGGGCCCGTAGAGTTCCGTAGTGGCTGGTAAAGTTCCCTAGGGCCCTGTGGGGTTCTGTATGGACCTGTAGGATTCCGTAGGGGCCTGCAGGGTTCCGTAAGTGCCCGCAGGTGTCTGTAGGGTTCCGTAGGGGTCTGTAGGGTTCCGTAGGCACCTGCAGTGTTCTGTAGGAGCCCATAGGGTTTTAGTGAGGTTCCGTTGTGTTGCTAAGGGTCTTGTAGAGTGCTGTCGGGTCCTGGAGTATTCTGTAGGGTTCCAGAGGGCCTCATAGGGTTCCATCAAAATCTATAGGGTTCCCTAGGGGCCCATAGAGTCCCGTAGATTTCCGTAGGGACCTGTAGGGTTGTGTAAGTGCTCGCAGGGGTTGGTAGGAGCTTATAGGGTTCCATAAGTTTCCAGAGGGTTGTGTAGGGTTCCGTAGGGGCCTGTGGTGTTCCCTAGGGGCCTGTAGAGTCTCGTACGGTTCCGTAGGGGCCTGTGGTGTTCCCTAGGGGCCTGTAGAGTCTCGTACAGTTCCGTAGGGTCCTGTAGGTTTCCATAAGCGCCCGCAGAGGTCTGAAGGGGCCCGTACTGTTCCGTAAGGATCCATAGGGCTCCGTAGAGCTTCGTAGGTTCCCTAGAGGCCTCTGGAGTACCGCAGGAGCCAGTAGTGTTCTGTAGGGGCCCGTAGGGTTCCTTCCATAGGAGCTGGCAGTGTTCCGTAGGGTCCTCTAGGGTTGAGTAAGTGCCCGCAGGAGTCTGTAGGAATCCGTGGGATTCTGTAAGGTTCTGGAGGGTTCTGCAGGGTTCCGTAGGGGCCCGTAGAGTTCCGTAGTGGCTGGTAAAGTTCCCTAGGGCCCTGTACCGTTCCGTAACTGCCTGCAAGGGTCTTTAGGCTTCCGTAGGGGCTGGTAGGGTTCCATAAAGTTCCGTGGGTTCCTGTAGAGTTCTGCAAGTGCCCGCAAGGGCCTGTAGGGGCGCACAGTGTTTCTGCCAGGTTCCGTAGAGTTCCGTAGGGGCCATATTTTTCTGTAGTGGCTGGTAGTATTCTGTAGGGGTCTGTAGGTTTCCGTAGGCGCCTACAGTGTTCTGTAGGAGCCCATAGGGTTTTAGTGAGGTTCCGTTGTGTTGCTAAGGGTCTTGTAGAGTGCTGTCGGGTCCTGGAGTATTCTGTAGGGTTCCAGAGGGGCTCGTAGGGTTCCGTCGAAATCTATAGGGTTCCCTAGGGGCCCATAGAGTCCCGTAGATTTCCATAGGGACCTGTAGGGTTGTGTAAGTGCCCGCAGAAGTCTGTAGGAGTCTGTGGGATTCTGTAAGGTTCCGGAGGGTTCTGCAGGGTTCCGTAGGGGCCCGTAGAGTTCCGTAGTGGCTGGTAAAGTTCCGTAGGGCCCTGTGGGGTTCTGTATGGACCTGTAGGATTCCGTAGGGGCCTGCAGGGTTCCGTAAGTGCCCGCAGGTGTCTGTAGGGTTCCGTAGGGGTCTGTAGGGTTCCGTAGGCACCTGCAGTGTTCTGTAGGAGCCCATAGGGTTTTAGTGAGGTTCCGTTGTGTTGCTAAGGGTCTTGTAGAGTGCTGTCGGGTCCTGGAGTATTCTGTAGGGTTCCAGAGGGCCTCATAGGGTTCCATCAAAATCTATAGGGTTCCCTAGGGGCCCATAGAGTCCCGTAGATTTCCGTAGGGACCTGTAGGGTTGTGTAAGTGCTCGCAGGGGTTGGTAGGAGCTTATAGGGTTCCATAAGTTTCCAGAGGGTTGTGTAGGGTTCCGTAGGGGCCTGTGGTGTTCCCTAGGGGCCTGTAGAGTCTCGTACGGTTCCGTAGGGGCCTGTGGTGTTCCCTAGGGGCCTGTAGAGTCTCGTACAGTTCCGTAGGGTCCTGTAGGTTTCCATAAGCGCCCGCAGAGGTCTGAAGGGGCCCGTACTGTTCCGTAAGGATCCATAGGGCTCCGTAGAGCTTCGTAGGTTCCCTAGAGGCCTCTGGAGTACCGCAGGAGCCAGTAGTGTTCTGTAGGGGCCCGTAGGGTTCCTTCCATAGGAGCTGGCAGTGTTCCGTAGGGTCCTCTGGGGTTGAGTAAGTGCCCGCAGGAGTCTGTAGGAATCCGTGGGATTCTGTAAGGTTCTGGAGGGTTCTGCAGGGTTCCGTAGGGGCCCGTAGAGTTCCGTAGTGGCTGGTAAAGTTCCCTAGGGCCCTGTACCGTTCCGTAACTGCCTGCAAGGGTCTTTAGGCTTCCGTAGGGGCTGGTAGGGTTCCATAAAGTTCCGTGGGTTCCTGTAGAGTTCTGCAAGTGCCCGCAAGGGCCTGTAGGGGCGCACAGTGTTTCTGCCAGGTTCCGTAGAGTTCCGTAGGGGCCATATTTTTCTGTAGTGGCTGGTAGTATTCTGTAGGGGTCTGTAGGTTTCCGTAGGCGCCTACAGTGTTCTGTAGGAGCCCATAGGGTTTTAGTGAGGTTCCGTTGTGTTGCTAAGGGTCTTGTAGAGTGCTGTCGGGTCCTGGAGTATTCTGTAGGGTTCCAGAGGGGCTCGTAGGGTTCCGTCGAAATCTATAGGGTTCCCTAGGGGCCCATAGAGTCCCGTAGATTTCCGTAGGGACCTGTAGGGTTGTGTAAGTGCCCGCAGAAGTCTGTAGGAGTCTGTGGGATTCTGTAAGGTTCCGGAGGGTTCTGCAGGGTTCCGTAGGGGCCTGTAGAGTTCCGTAGTGGCTGGTAAAGTTCCGTAGGGCCCTGTGGGGTTCTGTATGGACCTGTAGGATTCCGTAGGGGCCTGCAGGGTTCCGTAAGTGCCCGCAGGTGTCTGTAGGGTTCCGTAGGGGTCTGTAGGGTTCCGTAGGCACCTGCAGTGTTCTGTAGGAGCCCATAGGGTTTTAGTGAGGTTCCGTTGTGTTGCTAAGGGTCTTGTAGAGTGCTGTCGGGTCCTGGAGTATTCTGTAGGGTTCCAGAGGGCCTCATAGGGTTCCATCAAAATCTATAGGGTTCCCTAGGGGCCCATAGAGTCCCGTAGATTTCCGTAGGGACCTGTAGGGTTGTGTAAGTGCTCGCAGGGGTTGGTAGGAGCTTATAGGGTTCCATAAGTTTCCAGAGGGTTGTGTAGGGTTCCGTAGGGGCCTGTGGTGTTCCCTAGGGGCCTGTAGAGTCTCGTACGGTTCCGTAGGGGCCTGTGGTGTTCCCTAGGGGCCTGTAGAGTCTCGTACAGTTCCGTAGGGTCCTGTAGGTTTCCATAAGCGCCCGCAGAGGTCTGAAGGGGCCCGTACTGTTCCGTAAGGATCCATAGGGCTCCGTAGAGCTTCGTAGGTTCCCTAGAGGCCTCTGGAGTACCGCAGGAGCCAGTAGTGTTCTGTAGGGGCCCGTAGGGTTCCTTCCATAGGAGCTGGCAGTGTTCCGTAGGGTCCTCTAGGGTTGAGTAAGTGCCCGCAGGAGTCTGTAGGAATCCGTGGGATTCTGTAAGGTTCTGGAGGGTTCTGCAGGGTTCCGTAGGGGCCCGTAGAGTTCCATAGTGGCTGGTAAAGTTCCCTAGGGCCCTGTACCGTTCCGTAACTGCCTGCAAGGGTCTTTAGGCTTCCGTAGGGGCTGGTAGGGTTCCATAAAGTTCCGTGGGTTCCTGTAGAGTTCTGCAAGTGCCCGCAAGGGCCTGTAGGGGCGCACAGTGTTTCTGCCAGGTTCCGTAGAGTTCCGTAGGGGCCATATTTTTCTGTAGTGGCTGGTAGTATTCTGTAGGGGTCTGTAGGTTTCCGTAGGCGCCTACAGTGTTCTGTAGGAGCCCATAGGGTTTTAGTGAGGTTCCGTTGTGTTGCTAAGGGTCTTGTAGAGTGCTGTCGGGTCCTGGAGTATTCTGTAGGGTTCCAGAGGGGCTCGTAGGGTTCCGTCGAAATCTATAGGGTTCCCTAGGGGCCCATAGAGTCCCGTAGATTTCCATAGGGACCTGTAGGGTTGTGTAAGTGCCCGCAGAAGTCTGTAGGAGTCTGTGGGATTCTGTAAGGTTCCGGAGGGTTCTGCAGGGTTCCGTAGGGGCCCGTAGAGTTCCGTAGTGGCTGGTAAAGTTCCCTAGGGCCCTGTGGGGTTCTGTATGGACCTGTAGGATTCCGTAGGGGCCTGCAGGGTTCCGTAAGTGCCCGCAGGTGTCTGTAGGGTTCCGTAGGGGTCTGTAGGGTTCCGTAGGCACCTGCAGTGTTCTGTAGGAGCCCATAGGGTTTTAGTGAGGTTCCGTTGTGTTGCTAAGGGTCTTGTAGAGTGCTGTCGGGTCCTGGAGTATTCTGTAGGGTTCCAGAGGGCCTCATAGGGTTCCATCAAAATCTATAGGGTTCCCTAGGGGCCCATAGAGTCCCGTAGATTTCCATAGGGACCTGTAGGGTTGTGTAAGTGCTCGCAGGGGTTGGTAGGAGCTTATAGGGTTCCATAAGTTTCCAGAGGGTTGTGTAGGGTTCCGTAGGGGCCTGTGGTGTTCCCTAGGGGCCTGTAGAGTCTCGTACGGTTCCGTAGGGGCCTGTGGTGTTCCCTAGGGGCCTGTAGAGTCTCGTACAGTTCCGTAGGGTCCTGTAGGTTTCCATAAGCGCCCGCAGAGGTTTGAAGGGGCCCGTACTGTTCCGTAAGGATCCATAGGGCTCCGTAGAGCTTCGTAGGTTCCCTAGAGGCCTCTGGAGTACCGCAGGAGCCAGTAGTGTTCTGTAGGGGCCCGTAGGGTTCCTTCCATAGGAGCTGGCAGTGTTCCGTAGGGTCCTCTAGGGTTGAGTAAGTGCCCGCAGGAGTCTGTAGGAATCCGTGGGATTCTGTAAGGTTCTGGAGGGTTCTGCAGGGTTCCGTAGGGGCCCGTAGAGTTCCATAGTGGCTGGTAAAGTTCCCTAGGGCCCTGTACCGTTCCGTAACTGCCTGCAAGGGTCTTTAGGCTTCCGTAGGGGCCCGTAGAGTTCCATAGTGGCTGGTAAAGTTCCCTAGGGCCCTGTACCGTTCCGTAACTGCCTGCAAGGGTCTTTAGGCTTCCGTAGGGGCTGGTAGGGTTCCATAAAGTTCCGTGGGTTCCTGTAGAGTTCTGCAAGTGCCCGCAAGGGCCTGTAGGGGCGCACAGTGTTTCTGCCAGGTTCCGTAGAGTTCCGTAGGGGCCATATTTTTCTGTAGTGGCTGGTAGTATTCTGTAGGGGTCTGTAGGTTTCCGTAGGCGCCTACAGTGTTCTGTAGGAGCCCATAGGGTTTTAGTGAGGTTCCGTTGTGTTGCTAAGGGTCTTGTAGAGTGCTGTCGGGTCCTGGAGTATTCTGTAGGGTTCCAGAGGGGCTCGTAGGGTTCCGTCGAAATCTATAGGGTTCCCTAGGGGCCCATAGAGTCCCGTAGATTTCCGTAGGGACCTGTAGGGTTGTGTAAGTGCCCGCAGAAGTCTGTAGGAGTCTGTGGGATTCTGTAAGGTTCCGGAGGGTTCTGCAGGGTTCCGTAGGGGCCCGTAGAGTTCCGTAGTGGCTGGTAAAGTTCCCTAGGGTCCTGTGGGGTTCTGTATGGACCTGTAGGATTCCGTAGGGGCCTGTAGGGTTCCGTAAGTGCCCGCAGGTGTCTGTAGGGTTCCGTAGGGGTCTGTAGGGTTCCGTAGGCACCTGCAGTGTTCTGTAGGAGCCCATAGGGTTTTAGTGAGGTTCCGTTGTGTTGCTAAGGGTCTTGTAGAGTGCTGTCGGGTCCTGGAGTATTCTGTAGGGTTCCAGAGGGCCTCATAGGGTTCCATCAAAATCTATAGGGTTCCCTAGGGGCCCATAGAGTCCCGTAGATTTCCGTAGGGACCTGTAGGGTTGTGTAAGTGCTCGCAGGGGTTGGTAGGAGCTTATAGGGTTCCATAAGTTTCCAGAGGGTTGTGTAGGGTTCCGTAGGGGCCTGTGGTGTTCCCTAGGGGCCTGTAGAGTCTCGTACGGTTCCGTAGGGGCCTGTGGTGTTCCCTAGGGGCCTGTAGAGTCTCGTACAGTTCCGTAGGGTCCTGTAGGTTTCCATAAGCGCCCGCAGAGGTCTGAAGGGGCCCGTACTGTTCCGTAAGGATCCATAGGGCTCCGTAGAGCTTCGTAGGTTCCCTAGAGGCCTCTGGAGTACCGCAGGAGCCAGTAGTGTTCTGTAGGGGCCCGTAGGGTTCCTTCCATAGGAGCTGGCAGTGTTCCGTAGGGTCCTCTAGGGTTGAGTAAGTGCCCGCAGGAGTCTGTAGGAATCCGTGGGATTCTGTAAGGTTCTGGAGGGTTCTGCAGGGTTCCGTAGGGGCCCGTAGAGTTCCATAGTGGCTGGTAAAGTTCCCTAGGGCCCTGTACCGTTCCGTAACTGCCTGCAAGGGTCTTTAGGCTTCCGTAGGGGCTGGTAGGGTTCCATAAAGTTCCGTGGGTTCCTGTAGAGTTCTGCAAGTGCCCGCAAGGGCCTGTAGGGGCGCACAGTGTTTCTGCCAGGTTCCGTAGAGTTCCGTAGGGGCCATATTTTTCTGTAGTGGCTGGTAGTATTCTGTAGGGGTCTGTAGGTTTCCGTAGGCGCCTACAGTGTTCTGTAGGAGCCCATAGGGTTTTAGTGAGGTTCCGTTGTGTTGCTAAGGGTCTTGTAGAGTGCTGTCGGGTCCTGGAGTATTCTGTAGGGTTCCAGAGGGGCTCGTAGGGTTCCGTCGAAATCTATAGGGTTCCCTAGGGGCCCATAGAGTCCCGTAGATTTCCGTAGGGACCTGTAGGGTTGTGTAAGTGCCCGCAGAAGTCTGTAGGAGTCTGTGGGATTCTGTAAGGTTCCGGAGGGTTCTGCAGGGTTCCGTAGGGGCCCGTAGAGTTCCGTAGTGGCTGGTAAAGTTCCGTAGGGCCCTGTGGGGTTCTGTATGGACCTGTAGGATTCCGTAGGGGCCTGCAGGGTTCCGTAAGTGCCCGCAGGTGTCTGTAGGGTTCCGTAGGGGTCTGTAGGGTTCCGTAGGCACCTGCAGTGTTCTGTAGGAGCCCATAGGGTTTTAGTGAGGTTCCGTTGTGTTGCTAAGGGTCTTGTAGAGTGCTGTCGGGTCCTGGAGTATTCTGTAGGGTTCCAGAGGGCCTCATAGGGTTCCATCAAAATCTATAGGGTTCCCTAGGGGCCCATAGAGTCCCGTAGATTTCCGTAGGGACCTGTAGGGTTGTGTAAGTGCTCGCAGGGGTTGGTAGGAGCTTATAGGGTTCCATAAGTTTCCAGAGGGTTGTGTAGGGTTCCGTAGGGGCCTGTGGTGTTCCCTAGGGGCCTGTAGAGTCTCGTACGGTTCCGTAGGGGCCTGTGGTGTTCCCTAGGGGCCTGTAGAGTCTCGTACAGTTCCGTAGGGTCCTGTAGGTTTCCATAAGCGCCCGCAGAGGTCTGAAGGGGCCCGTACTGTTCCGTAAGGATCCATAGGGCTCCGTAGAGCTTCGTAGGTTCCCTAGAGGCCTCTGGAGTACCGCAGGAGCCAGTAGTGTTCTGTAGGGGCCCGTAGGGTTCCTTCCATAGGAGCTGGCAGTGTTCCGTAGGGTCCTCTAGGGTTGAGTAAGTGCCCGCAGGAGTCTGTAGGAATCCGTGGGATTCTGTAAGGTTCTGGAGGGTTCTGCAGGGTTCCGTAGGGGCCCGTAGAGTTCCGTAGTGGCTGGTAAAGTTCCCTAGGGCCCTGTACCGTTCCGTAACTGCCTGCAAGGGTCTTTAGGCTTCCGTAGGGGCTGGTAGGGTTCCATAAAGTTCCGTGGGTTCCTGTAGAGTTCTGGAAGTGCCCGCAAGGGCCTGTAGGGGCGCACAGTGTTTCTGCCAGGTTCCGTAGAGTTCCGTAGGGGCCATATTTTTCTGTAGTGGCTGGTAGTATTCTGTAGGGGTCTGTAGGTTTCCGTAGGGGCCTACAGTGTTCTGTAGGAGCCCATAGGGTTTTAGTGAGGTTCCGTTGTGTTGCTAAGGGTCTTGTAGAGTGCTGTCGGGTCCTGGAGTATTCTGTAGGGTTCCAGAGGGGCTCGTAGGGTTCCGTCGAAATCTATAGGGTTCCCTAGGGGCCCATAGAGTCCCGTAGATTTCCGTAGGGACCTGTAGGGTTGTGTAAGTGCCCGCAGAAGTCTGTAGGAGTCTGTGGGATTCTGTAAGGTTCCGGAGGGTTCTGCAGGGTTCCGTAGGGGCCCGTAGAGTTCCGTAGTGGCTGGTAAAGTTCCGTAGGGCCCTGTGGGGTTCTGTATGGACCTGTAGGATTCCGTAGGGGCCTGCAGGGTTCCGTAAGTGCCCGCAGGTGTCTGTAGGGTTCCGTAGGGGTCTGTAGGGTTCCGTAGGCACCTGCAGTGTTCTGTAGGAGCCCATAGGGTTTTAGTGAGGTTCCGTTGTGTTGCTAAGGGTCTTGTAGAGTGCTGTCGGGTCCTGGAGTATTCTGTAGGGTTCCAGAGGGCCTCATAGGGTTCCATCAAAATCTATAGGGTTCCCTAGGGGCCCATAGAGTCCCGTAGATTTCCGTAGGGACCTGTAGGGTTGTGTAAGTGCTCGCAGGGGTTGGTAGGAGCTTATAGGGTTCCATAAGTTTCCAGAGGGTTGTGTAGGGTTCCGTAGGGGCCTGTGGTGTTCCCTAGGGGCCTGTAGAGTCTCGTACGGTTCCGTAGGGGCCTGTGGTGTTCCCTAGGGGCCTGTAGAGTCTCGTACAGTTCCGTAGGGTCCTGTAGGTTTCCATAAGCGCCCGCAGAGGTCTGAAGGGGCCCGTACTGTTCCGTAAGGATCCATAGGGCTCCGTAGAGCTTCGTAGGTTCCCTAGAGGCCTCTGGAGTACCGCAGGAGCCAGTAGTGTTCTGTAGGGGCCCGTAGGGTTCCTTCCATAGGAGCTGGCAGTGTTCCGTAGGGTCCTCTAGGGTTGAGTAAGTGCCCGCAGGAGTCTGTAGGAATCCGTGGGATTCTGTAAGGTTCTGGAGGGTTCTGCAGGGTTCCGTAGGGGCCCGTAGAGTTCCGTAGTGGCTGGTAAAGTTCCCTAGGGCCCTGTACCGTTCCGTAACTGCCTGCAAGGGTCTTTAGGCTTCCGTAGGGGCTGGTAGGGTTCCATAAAGTTCCGTGGGTTCCTGTAGAGTTCTGGAAGTGCCCGCAAGGGCCTGTAGGGGCGCACAGTGTTTCTGCCAGGTTCCGTAGAGTTCCGTAGGGGCCATATTTTTCTGTAGTGGCTGGTAGTATTCTGTAGGGGTCTGTAGGTTTCCGTAGGGGCCTACAGTGTTCTGTAGGAGCCCATAGGGTTTTAGTGAGGTTCCGTTGTGTTGCTAAGGGTCTTGTAGAGTGCTGTCGGGTCCTGGAGTATTCTGTAGGGTTCCAGAGGGGCTCGTAGGGTTCCGTCGAAATCTATAGGGTTCCCTAGGGGCCCATAGAGTCCCGTAGATTTCCGTAGGGACCTGTAGGGTTGTGTAAGTGCCCGCAGAAGTCTGTAGGAGTCTGTGGGATTCTGTAAGGTTCCGGAGGGTTCTGCAGGGTTCCGTAGGGGCCCGTAGAGTTCCGTAGTGGCTGGTAAAGTTCCGTAGGGCCCTGTGGGGTTCTGTATGGACCTGTAGGATTCCGTAGGGGCCTGCAGGGTTCCGTAAGTGCCCGCAGGTGTCTGTAGGGTTCCGTAGGGGTCTGTAGGGTTCCGTAGGCACCTGCAGTGTTCTGTAGGAGCCCATAGGGTTTTAGTGAGGTTCCGTTGTGTTGCTAAGGGTCTTGTAGAGTGCTGTCGGGTCCTGGAGTATTCTGTAGGGTTCCAGAGGGCCTCATAGGGTTCCATCAAAATCTATAGGGTTCCCTAGGGGCCCATAGAGTCCCGTAGATTTCCGTAGGGACCTGTAGGGTTGTGTAAGTGCTCCAGGGGTTGGTAGGAGCTTATAGGGTTCCATAAGTTTCCAGAGGGTTGTGTAGGGTTCCGTAGGGGCCTGTGGTGTTCCCTAGGGGCCTGTAGAGTCTCGTACGGTTCCGTAGGGGCCTGTGGTGTTCCCTAGGGGCCTGTAGAGTCTCGTACAGTTCCGTAGGGTCCTGTAGGTTTCCATAAGCGCCCGCAGAGGTCTGAAGGGGCCCGTACTGTTCCGTAAGGATCCATAGGGCTCCGTAGAGCTTCGTAGGTTCCCTAGAGGCCTCTGGAGTACCGCAGGAGCCAGTAGTGTTCTGTAGGGGCCCGTAGGGTTCCTTCCATAGGAGCTGGCAGTGTTCCGTAGGGTCCTCTAGGGTTGAGTAAGTGCCCGCAGGAGTCTGTAGGAATCCGTGGGATTCTGTAAGGTTCTGGAGGGTTCTGCAGGGTTCCGTAGGGGCCCGTAGAGTTCCGTAGTGGCTGGTAAAGTTCCCTAGGGCCCTGTACCGTTCCGTAACTGCCTGCAAGGGTCTTTAGGCTTCCGTAGGGGCTGGTAGGGTTCCATAAAGTTCCGTGGGTTCCTGTAGAGTTCTGCTAGTGCCCGCAAGGGCCTGTAGGGGCACACAGTGTTTCTGCCAGGTTCCGTAGAGTTCCGTAGGGGCCATATTTTTCTGTAGTGGCTGGTAGTATTCTGTAGCGGTCTGTAGGTTTCCGTAGGCGCCTACAGTGTTCTGTAGGAGCCCATAGGGTTTTAGTGAGGTTCCGTTGTGTTGCTAAGGGTCTTGTAGAGTGCTGTCGGGTCCTGGAGTATTCTGTAGGGTTCCAGAGGGGCTCGTAGGGTTCCGTCGAAATCTATAGGGTTCCCTAGGGGCCCATAGAGTCCCGTAGATTTCCGTAGGGACCTGTAGGGTTGTGTAAGTGCCCGCAGAAGTCTGTAGGAGTCTGTGGGATTCTGTAAGGTTCCGGAGGGTTCTGCAGGGTTCCGTAGGGGCCCGTAGAGTTCTGTAGTGGCTGGTAAAGTTCCCTAGGGTCCTGTGGGGTTCTGTATGGACCTGTAGGATTCCGTAGGGGCCTGTAGGGTTCCGTAAGTGCCCGCAGGTGTCTGTAGGGTTCCGTAGGGGTCTGTAGGGTTCCGTAGGCACCTGCAGTGTTCTGTAGGAGCCCATAGGGTTTTAGTGAGGTTCCGTTGTGTTGCTAAGGGTCTTGTAGAGTGCTGTCGGGTCCTGGAGTATTCTGTAGGGTTCCAGAGGGCCTCATAGGGTTCCATCAAAATCTATAGGGTTCCCTAGGGGCCCATAGAGTCCCGTAGATTTCCGTAGGGACCTGTAGGGTTGTGTAAGTGCTCGCAGGGGTTGGTAGGAGCTTATAGGGTTCCATAAGTTTCCAGAGGGTTGTGTAGGGTTCCGTAGGGGCCTGTGGTGTTCCCTAGGGGCCTGTAGAGTCTCGTACGGTTCCGTAGGGGCCTGTGGTGTTCCCTAGGGGCCTGTAGAGTCACGTACAGTTCCGTAGGGTCCTGTAGGTTTCCATAAGCGCCCGCAGAGGTCTGAAGGGGCCCGTACTGTTCTGTAAGGATCCATAGGGCTCCGTAGAGCTTCGTAGGTTCCCTAGAGGCCTCTGGAGTACCGCAGGAGCCAGTAGTGTTCTGTAGGGGCCCGTAGGGTTCCTTCCATAGGAGCTGGCAGTGTTCCGTAGGGTCCTCTAGGGTTGAGTAAGTGCCCGCAGGAGTCTGTAGGAATCCGTGGGATTCTGTAAGGTTCTGGAGGGTTCTGCAGGGTTCCGTAGGGGCCCGTAGAGTTCCGTAGTGGCTGGTAAAGTTCCCTAGGGCCCTGTACCGTTCCGTAACTGCCTGCAAGGGTCTTTAGGCTTCCGTAGGGGCTGGTAGGGTTCCATAAAGTTCCGTGGGTTCCTGTAGAGTTCTGCAAGTGCCCGCAAGGGCCTGTAGGGGCGCACAGTGTTTCTGCCAGGTTCCGTAGAGTTCCGTAGGGGCCATATTTTTCTGTAGTGGCTGGTAGTATTCTGTAGGGGTCTGTAGGTTTCCGTAGGGGCCTACAGTGTTCTGTAGGAGCCCATAGGGTTTTAGTGAGGTTCCGTTGTGTTGCTAAGGGTCTTGTAGAGTGCTGTCGGGTCCTGGAGTATTCTGTAGGGTTCCAGAGGGGCTCGTAGGGTTCCGTCGAAATCTATAGGGTTCCCTAGGGGCCCATAGAGTCCCGTAGATTTCCGTAGGGACCTGTAGGGTTGTGTAAGTGCCCGCAGAAGTCTGTAGGAGTCTGTGGGATTCTGTAAGGTTCCGGAGGGTTCTGCAGGGTTCCGTAGGGGCCCGTAGAGTTCCGTAGTGGCTGGTAAAGTTCCGTAGGGCCCTGTGGGGTTCTGTATGGACCTGTAGGATTCCGTAGGGGCCTGCAGGGTTCCGTAAGTGCCCGCAGGTGTCTGTAGGGTTCCGTAGGGGTCTGTAGGGTTCCGTAGGCACCTGCAGTGTTCTGTAGGAGCCCATAGGGTTTTAGTGAGGTTCCGTTGTGTTGCTAAGGGTCTTGTAGAGTGCTGTCGGGTCCTGGAGTATTCTGTAGGGTTCCAGAGGGCCTCATAGGGTTCCATCAAAATCTATAGGGTTCCCTAGGGGCCCATAGAGTCCCGTAGATTTCCGTAGGGACCTGTAGGGTTGTGTAAGTGCTCGCAGGGGTTGGTAGGAGCTTATAGGGTTCCATAAGTTTCCAGAGGGTTGTGTAGGGTTCCGTAGGGGCCTGTGGTGTTCCCTAGGGGCCTGTAGAGTCTCGTACGGTTCCGTAGGGGCCTGTGGTGTTCCCTAGGGGCCTGTAGAGTCTCGTACAGTTCCGTAGGGTCCTGTAGGTTTCCATAAGCGCCCGCAGAGGTCTGAAGGGGCCCGTACTGTTCCGTAAGGATCCATAGGGCTCCGTAGAGCTTCGTAGGTTCCCTAGAGGCCTCTGGAGTACTGCAGGAGCCAGTAGTGTTCTGTAGGGGCCCGTAGGGTTCCTTCCATAGGAGCTGGCAGTGTTCCGTAGGGTCCTCTAGGGTTGAGTAAGTGCCCGCAGGAGTCTGTAGGAATCCGTGGGATTCTGTAAGGTTCTGGAGGGTTCTGCAGGGTTCCGTAGGGGCCCGTAGAGTTCCGTAGTGGCTGGTAAAGTTCCCTAGGGCCCTGTACCGTTCCGTAACTGCCTGCAAGGGTCTTTAGGCTTCCGTAGGGGCTGGTAGGGTTCCATAAAGTTCCGTGGGTTCCTGTAGAGTTCTGCAAGTGCCCGCAAGGGCCTGTAGGGGCCCACAGTGTTTCTGCCAGGTTCCGTAGAGTTCCGTAGGGGCCATATTTTTCTGTAGTGGCTGGTAGTATTCTGTAGGGGTCTGTAGGTTTCCGTAGGCGCCTACAGTGTTCTGTAGGAGCCCATAGGGTTTTAGTGAGGTTCCGTTGTGTTGCTAAGGGTCTTGTAGAGTGCTGTCGGGTCCTGGAGTATTCTGTAGGGTTCCAGAGGGGCTCATAGGGTTCCATCGAAATCTATAGGGTTCCCTAGGGGCCCATAGAGTCCCGTAGATTTCCGTAGGGACCTGTAGGGTTGTGTAAGTGCCCGCAGAAGTCTGTAGGAGTCTGTGGGATTCTGTAAGGTTCCGGAGGGTTCTGCAGGGTTCCGTAGGGGCCCGTAGAGTTCCGTAGTGGCTGGTAAAGTTCCGTAGGGCCCTGTGGGGTTCTGTATGGACCTGTAGGATTCCGTAGGGGCCTGCAGGGTTCCGTAAGTGCCCGCAGGTGTCTGTAGGGTTCCGTAGGGGTCTGTAGGGTTCCGTAGGCACCTGCAGTGTTCTGTAGGAGCCCATAGGGTTTTAGTGAGGTTCCGTTGTGTTGCTAAGGGTCTTGTAGAGTGCTGTCGGGTCCTGGAGTATTCTGTAGGGTTCCAGAGGGCCTCATAGGGTTCCATCAAAATCTATAGGGTTCCCTAGGGGCCCATAGAGTCCCGTAGATTTCCGTAGGGACCTGTAGGGTTGTGTAAGTGCTCGCAGGGGTTGGTAGGAGCTTATAGGGTTCCATAAGTTTCCAGAGGGTTGTGTAGGGTTCCGTAGGGGCCTGTGGTGTTCCCTAGGGGCCTGTAGAGTCTCGTACGGTTCCGTAGGGGCCTGTGGTGTTCCCTAGGGGCCTGTAGAGTCTCGTACAGTTCCGTAGGGTCCTGTAGGTTTCCATAAGCGCCCGCAGAGGTCTGAAGGGGCCCGTACTGTTCCGTAAGGATCCATAGGGCTCCGTAGAGCTTCGTAGGTTCCCTAGAGGCCTCTGGAGTACCGCAGGAGCCAGTAGTGTTCTGTAGGGGCCCGTAGGGTTCCTTCCATAGGAGCTGGCAGTGTTCCGTAGGGTCCTCTAGGGTTGAGTAAGTGCCCGCAGGAGTCTGTAGGAATCCGTGGGATTCTGTAAGGTTCTGGAGGGTTCTGCAGGGTTCCGTAGGGGCCCGTAGAGTTCCATAGTGGCTGGTAAAGTTCCCTAGGGCCCTGTACCGTTCCGTAACTGCCTGCAAGGGTCTTTAGGCTTCCGTAGGGGCCCGTAGAGTTCCATAGTGGCTGGTAAAGTTCCCTAGGGCCCTGTACCGTTCCGTAACTGCCTGCAAGGGTCTTTAGGCTTCCGTAGGGGCTGGTAGGGTTCCATAAAGTTCCGTGGGTTCCTGTAGAGTTCTGCAAGTGCCCGCAAGGGCCTGTAGGGGCGCACAGTGTTTCTGCCAGGTTCCGTAGAGTTCCGTAGGGCCATATTTTTCTGTAGTGGCTGGTAGTATTCTGTAGGGGTCTGTAGGTTTCCGTAGGCGCCTACAGTGTTCTGTAGGAGCCCATAGGGTTTTAGTGAGGTTCCGTTGTGTTGCTAAGGGTCTTGTAGAGTGCTGTCGGGTCCTGGAGTATTCTGTAGGGTTCCAGAGGGGCTCGTAGGGTTCCGTCGAAATCTATAGGGTTCCCTAGGGGCCCATAGAGTCCCGTAGATTTCCGTAGGGACCTGTAGGGTTGTGTAAGTGCCCGCAGAAGTCTGTAGGAGTCTGTGGGATTCTGTAAGGTTCCGGAGGGTTCTGCAGGGTTCCGTAGGGGCCCGTAGAGTTCCGTAGTGGCTGGTAAAGTTCCCTAGGGTCCTGTGGGGTTCTGTATGGACCTGTAGGATTCCGTAGGGGCCTGTAGGGTTCCGTAAGTGCCCGCAGGTGTCTGTAGGGTTCCGTAGGGGTCTGTAGGGTTCCGTAGGCACCTGCAGTGTTCTGTAGGAGCCCATAGGGTTTTAGTGAGGTTCCGTTGTGTTGCTAAGGGTCTTGTAGAGTGCTGTCGGGTCCTGGAGTATTCTGTAGGGTTCCAGAGGGCCTCATAGGGTTCCATCAAAATCTATAGGGTTCCCTAGGGGCCCATAGAGTCCCGTAGATTTCCGTAGGGACCTGTAGGGTTGTGTAAGTGCTCGCAGGGGTTGGTAGGAGCTTATAGGGTTCCATAAGTTTCCAGAGGGTTGTGTAGGGTTCCGTAGGGGCCTGTGGTGTTCCCTAGGGGCCTGTAGAGTCTCGTACGGTTCCGTAGGGGCCTGTGGTGTTCCCTAGGGGCCTGTAGAGTCTCGTACAGTTCCGTAGGGTCCTGTAGGTTTCCATAAGCGCCCGCAGAGGTCTGAAGGGGCCCGTACTGTTCCGTAAGGATCCATAGGGCTCCGTAGAGCTTCGTAGGTTCCCTAGAGGCCTCTGGAGTACCGCAGGAGCCAGTAGTGTTCTGTAGGGGCCCGTAGGGTTCCTTCCATAGGAGCTGGCAGTGTTCCGTAGGGTCCTCTAGGGTTGAGTAAGTGCCCGCAGGAGTCTGTAGGAATCCGTGGGATTCTGTAAGGTTCTGGAGGGTTCTGCAGGGTTCCGTAGGGGCCCGTAGAGTTCCGTAGTGGCTGGTAAAGTTCCCTAGGGCCCTGTACCGTTCCGTAACTGCCTGCAAGGGTCTTTAGGCTTCCGTAGGGGCTGGTAGGGTTCGATAAAGTTCCGTGGGTTCCTGTAGAGTTCTGCAAGTGCCCGCAAGGGCCTGTAGGGGCCCACAGTGTTTCTGCCAGGTTCCGTAGAGTTCCGTAGGGGCCATATTTTTCTGTAGTGGCTGGTAGCATTCTGTAGGGGTCTGTAGGTTTCCGTAGGCGCCTACAGTGTTCTGTAGGAGCCCATAGGGTTTTAGTGAGGTTCCGTTGTGTTGCTAAGGGTCTTGTAGAGTGCTGTCGGGTCCTGGAGTATTCTGTAGGGTTCCAGAGGGGCTCGTAGGGTTCCGTCGAAATCTATAGGGTTCCCTAGGGGCCCATAGAGTCCCGTAGATTTCCGTAGGGACCTGTAGGGTTGTGTAAGTGCCCGCAGAAGTCTGTAGGAGTCTGTGGGATTCCTACAGACTCCTGAGGGCACTTACTCAACCCTAGAGGACCCTACGGAAACTGCCAGCCCTATGGAAGGAACCCTACGGGCCCCTACAGAACACTACTGGCTCCTGCGGTACTCTACAGGCCTCTAGGGAACCTACGAAGCTCTACGGAACCCTATGGATCCTTACGGAACAGTACGGGCCCCTTCAGACCTCTGCAGGTGCTTATGGAAACCTACAGGACCCTACGGAACCGTAGGAGACTCTAGAGGCCCCTAGGGAACACTACAGGCCCCTACAAAACCGTACGAGACTCTACAGGCCCCTAGGAACACCACA
>NW_027415480.1:0-9474 GCF_964106895.1 Numenius arquata | reverse complement strand
CGTATCCCCCCACCCCCCCGGTGACCCCCCCTCCCACCCCCCCCAAAGGGGGACCCCCTCTCCCCCCCCCCCCCGTGTCCCCCCCCCCCCCTTTCCCGTATCCCCCCACCCCCCAATATCCTCCCCCACCCCCCGTGACCCCCCTCCCCCCACCAAGGGGGACCCTTCCCCCCTCCCCCCCCCCCCCCCCCCAGCTCCCCCCCCCCCCTTCTCCGTGCCCCCCCCTCACCGCAGCACTGCGCCTGCGCCGGCCACGAGCAGCAGGAGGCGCCCGAGCGCGGGACCCCCCATGATGGATCTGACCCCCCCCCCGCCGGGAGAGCGCGGGGAACCCCCCCCACCCCGCCGAGGCCACGCCCCCTTCCCCGCCGCACCCCTCCCCGGCCACGCCCCCCTTCCTAGCACAACCCTCCCCGGCACGCCCCCTTCCCCCGCCGCACCCCTCCCCGGCCACGCCCCCTTCCCAGCCACAACCCTCCCCGGCCACGCCCCCTCCCCCGCCACAACCTTCCCCCGCGGCCACGCCCCCTTCCCCCGCCGCACCCCTCCCCCGAGGCCACGCCCCCTCCCTTTCCCCACCCACGCCCTCCCATTGGCTGCCCGCGGGGGGGGGTGTGTGTGTGTGTGTGTGTGGAGGTGGAGCCCCGCCCCTCCAGCCCACGTGGGGCCGGGTGCGTGCGTGGGGGGGGCGGTGACTCAGGGGGCACCCCCTTGAAACCGCCCCATAATTAAGGGGGGGCCCCCAAAATCCACCCTGTAATTAAGAGGGGAGGGAGGGCGCCTCGAAACCGCCCCCACATCCGGGGGGGGGGGCCCTGAAACCGCCCCTTATTGGGGTGGGGGGGCCCTGAAAACCACCCCTTAATGGGGTGGGGGCCCCTGAAACTGCCCCTTATTGGGGAGGGGGGGGCCCTGAAACCGCCCCTTATTGGGGTGGGGGGGGCCCTGAAACCACCCCTTAATGGGGTGGGGGGGGCCCCTGAAACCGCCCCTCGGGGTGGGGGGGGAGATCCCACCCCCCCCCACACACATTATGGAGGGCCCCAAAACTGCCCCACACTTGGGGGGTGACCCCTAAAACCGGCCCCCCCCCCCCACCCCACAGGTACCCAGGCGTCTGGGGGGGGAGGGGGGGCTGTGAAGCACCTTTATTATCCGCTGCGCCGGGGGGGGGGGGCGGGGGGGGACGGACGGATGTGGGGTGTCCCCCCCCCACCCCACCCTCCTGCCCCACACTTGGGGGGTGAGTGTATGTCGGGGGGGGGGGGGGGGGGGGGGGAGAGACACAAATGTGGGGCTGACCCATAGTGTCCTCCCTCCCCCTCCCCCCAATTCTGTGGGGGCTGAGCCCAGGCACTGGAGTGAAGTGGGGATGGGGGGGGGGGAGGGAGGATGTGGGGTGCCCCATAGCTTCCCCCCCCCCCCCCCCCCCAAAATTCTGTGGGGCTGAGCCTGAGCAAGCGCTGTGGGGCTGGGGAGGGAGGGGGAGGCAGTGCTGTGGGGTGCCCCACACCCCCCCCCCCCCCAGTGTCCCGTGTCCCCCCCCTCCTGTCCCTCCCCTTTTGTGGGAAAGAAGCTGCCGTGGGGTGCCCCATATATTCTGTGGGGCGCCCCACATCGCTTGTGGGGTGCTCCATGTCTTCTGTGGGGAGCCTCATGTTGCCTGTGGGGGACCCCACATTGACCGTGGGGTGCCCCACACTTGCTGTGGGGCGCCCCACACATTCTGTAGGGTGCCCCACACCTGCCGTGGGGTACCTCAGGTTGTCTGTGGGGGGACCCCACATTGACTGTAGGGGACCCCAGAGTGGCCGTGGAGTGCTCCATGTTTGCCGTGGGGTGCCCCACGTTTTCTGTGGGGCGCCCCACACTTGCCGTGGGGTGCCCCACATATTCTGGGTGCCCCACACATTCTGTAGGGTGCCCCACACCTGCCATGGGGTGCCTCAGGTTGCCTGTGGGGGACCCCACATTGACTGTAGGGGACCCCAGAGTGGCTGTGGGGTGCCCCACACTCACTGTGGGGTGTCCCACACTTGCCATGGGGCACCCCACATATTCTGGGTGCCCCACACATTCCATAGGGTGCCCCACACCTGCCGTGGGGAGCTCTGTGTCTTCCGTGGGGTGCCTCAGGTTGCCCGTGGGGCGCCTCACGTTGCCTGTAGGGGACCCCAGAGTGGCTGTGGGGTGCCCCACACTCACTGTGGGGCGCCCCACACATTCCAGGAGCCCCACACATTCTATAGGGTGCCCCACACCTGCCGTGGGGAGCTCTGTGTCTTCCGTGGGGTGCCTCAGGTTGCCCGTGGGGCGCCTCACGTTGCCTGTAGGGGACCCCAGAGCGGTTGTGGGGCGCCCCACACTCGCTGTGGGGCTGCCCCACACATTTCGTGGGGGGGCTCAGTTCCTGGTGGGGAGCCCGGGGGGGCTGGGGGGGCGGCGGATGTTGGCCCGATCCTTGGCGGCCTCCTCTTCCTCGTCGTAGCGCTCGTCCTCCTCCTCGTCGCTGTGGCGGGGGCTGGAGAGGCGGGAGAGGGCAGGGGAGGGGGGCACCGAGGCCGGGCGGGGGTAGCGGAAACCCTGCGGGGGGGGGGGGACGACACCCCAAAAATTTATGGGGGGGGACACACACACACATACACACCCCCCAGGAGTCTGGGGTTCCCCTCCCCCTCCCCTTTTTCCTCCCCCCTCCCCCCCAATAATCCTTTATGGGGACCCAAGAGTTTGGGGGGGGGGCCCAGGCATTCGGGGGGGACACCCAGGATTTTGGGGTGGGGGCCCAGGAGTTTTGGGGGGGGGGGGAGCCCCAGGCATTCGGGGGGGGGACCCAGGATTTTGGGGTGGGGGCCCAGGAGTTTTGGCGGGGGGGGGGGTAGGCATTCGGAGGGGACACCCAGGATTTTGTGGTGGGGGCCCAGGAGTTTTGGGGGGGGGGACCCAGGATTTTGGGGTGGGGGCCCAGGCATTCGGGGGGGGGTACCCAGGATTTTGGGGTGGGGGCCCAGGAGTTTGGGGGGGTCCCAGGAGTTTGGGGGGGGTCCCAGACGTTTTTGGGGGGGGTCCCAGGAGTTTGGGGGGGGGCCCAGGCATTCGGGGGGGGGGTCCCAGGCGTTTTGGGGGATCCCAGGAGTTTGGGGGGGTCCCAGGATTTCGGGGGGGGGCCCAGGTATTCGGGGGGGGGGTCCCAGGCGTTTTGGGTGGACCCAGGAGTTTGGGGGAGGACCCAGGAGTTTGGGGGGGACCCAAGAGCTTTGGGGGGGGGTGGTGTCCCAGGCGTTTTCGGGGGGGTCCCAGGTGTTTTCGGGGGGGTCCCAGGCAGTTTTGGGGGGCACTCACAGCAGCGGCCTCGGGGGGCTCGTAGGTGAAGTTCTCGGGAAAGGCCTTGGCCAGCGCCATGCGCCGGGCGAAGGTGTAGTACTGGGGGGGGGACGACACAGGGGACACACGGGGGTCAGGACCCCCCCACCAGGAACCTCCCAGAACCCCACCCCCCCCCCAAGAACCCCAAAATCCCCAGGGACCTTCTCCAGGACCCTCAAGAACCTCACCAGGATCTCCAGAACTCTCCCAAGAACCCCTTGAGAACCCTCAAAGACATCCTAGAACCCCCTCCAGGACCTCCTGAGACCCCCCCAGGACCCCCAGAACCCTCCCAGACCCACCAGGAACCTTCTCCAGCACCTCCAGAACCCCCAGGAACTTCTCCAGAAGGTTCAGAACTCCCCAGATCCCCTCGGAAACCTCTCAAGGACCCTCAGAGACATCTTAGAACCCCATCTAGGACCTCCTGAGACCCACCAAGACCTTCAGAACCCCTCCAGACCCACCAGGAATCTTCTCCAGGACCCCCAAGAACCTCTCCAGGACCTCCAGAACACCCAGGAACCTCTCCAGGACCTCCAGGAACCTCTGCAGGACCTCCAGAACACCCAGGAACTTCTCCATAACCTTCAGAACTCCCCAAATCCCCTCAGGAACCTCTTGAGGGCCCTCAGAGACATCCTAGAACCCCATCTGGGACCTCCTGAGATCCACCAGGACCTCTAGAACCCCATCTAGGACCTTCTGAGACCCCCCAGGACCTCCTGAACCCCTCCAGACCCACCAGGAATCTCCTCCAGGACCTCCAGAACACCCAGGAACTTCTCCAGAACGTTCAGAGACCCCCTAGAACCCCATCTGGGACCTCCTGAGACCCACCAGAACCTCCAGAACCCTCCCAGACCCACTAGGAACCTTTTCCAGCACCTCCAGAACCCCCAGAAACCTCTCCAGAACGTTCAGAGATTCCCTAGAACCCCATCTAAGACCTCTTGAGATCCACCAGGACCTCCAGAACCTCCTGAGATCCCCTAGAAACCCCATCTGGGACCTCCTGAGATCCACCAGGACCTCCAGAACCTCCCCCCAGGTCTCACCCTGCCCAGGTACTTCCAGTCGAGGAGGTCGGAGAGGCGCTCGGTGCGGTTGCGCTGGACGATGCGCTGGCGCCGGCTCTGCTGGCAGAAGCCGTAGAGGAAGGCGGTGAGCTGCGCGCACGACTCCTCGGGCGCCCGGAACCGCCGGTCAACGATGTAGATCCCTGCGGCGGCACCGCGTCAGCCGCCCGGGAGGGGACACCGGGGGGGACGCGGGGACACGCTGCCGGGGGACAAGGGACCCAAGGACCCAGGGATCCAGAGACCCAAGAATCCAGGGACCCAAGGACCCAAGTTGTTGAGGACCCAGCGACCCAAGAATCCAGGGACCTGGGGACCCAGGGGACAAGGGACCCAAGGATCCAGGGGACAAGGAATCCAAGGGGTCAGGGACACAGGGACCCAGGGGACAAGGGACCCAAGGACCCAGGGGACAAGGAATCCAAGGGCCCCAGAGACCCAAGAATCCAGGGACCCAAGGACCAAGGGGACAAGGGACCCGGGGCCCCAGAGACCCAGGGGACAAGGGACCCAGGGACCCAAGAATCCAGGGACCCAAGAATCCAGGGACCCAAGGACCAAGGGGACAAGGGACCCAGGGCCCCAGAGACCCAGGGGACAAGGGACCCAGGGACCTAGGGACCCAGGCGATTGGGAATTCAGGGGACAAGGGACCCAAAGACCCAACAATCCAGGGACCCAAGGACCCAGGGGACAAGGAATCCAAGGGGTCAGGGACACAGGGACCCAGGGGACAAGGGCCCCAGAGACCCAAGAATCCAGGGACCCAAGGACCCAGGGGACAAGGAATCCAAGGGCCCCAGAGACCCAAGAATCCAGGGACCCAAGGACCAAGGGGACAAGGGACTCAGGGCCCCAGAGACCCAGGGGACGAGGGACCCAGGGACCTAGGGACCCAGGCGATTGGGAATTCAGGGGACAAGGGACCCAGAGACCCAAGAATCCAGGGACCCAGAGACCCAAGGACCCAGGGGACAAGGAATCCAAGGGGTCAGGGACCCAAGGACCCAGCGACCTGGGGGACATGAGCGGTCAAGGACCCAGGGGACAAGAGGACAAGGGACTCAGGGACCCAGAGACCCAGGAATCCAGAGACCCAAGGACCCGGGGGACAAGGGACCCTTGTGGTCCAGGTGGTCGAGGACCCAGGAACCCAGGGACCTGGGGACCCCGGGGACAAGGGACCCAAGGGGTCAGGGACCCAAGAATCCAGGGACCTGGGGACACAGGCGATTGAGGACCCACGGACCTGGGGACCCCCCCACCCATGAACCCAGCTATCCAGGGACCCCCCACCCATGGAACCAGGCATCTGGGGACCCCCCACCCATGGACCTGGACCCCCCCCACCCAAGGACCCCAAGGACCCAGGTGTCCAGGGACCCCCCACCCATGGACCCAGGTGTCCAGAGACCCCCACCCATGGACCTGGGACCCCCCCACCCACAGACCCAGGAATTTGGGGACCCCCCATCCATGGAACCAGGAATTTGGGGACCCCCCACCCATGGACCTGGGATCCCCCACCCACGGACCCAGGAATTTGGGGACCCCCACCCATGCAACCAGGAATTTGGGGACCCCCCACCCATGGACCTGGGACCCCCCACCCACGGACCCAGGAATTTGGGGATGCCCCATCCACGGACCCAGGAATTTGGGGACCCCCCCACCCATGGACCTGGGACCCCCCACCCACGGACCCAGGAATTTGGGGACGCCCCATCCACGGACCCAGGAATTTGGGGACCCCCACCCATGGGCCTGGGACCCCCCACCCACGGACCCAGGAATTTGGGGACCCCCCCACCCATGGACCTGGGACCCCCCACCCACGGACCCAGGAATTTGGGGACGCCCCATCCATGGAACCAGGAATTTGGGGATCCCCCACCCATGGACCTGGGACCCCCCCACCCACGGACCCAGGAATTTGGGGACCCCCCCACCCATGGACCTGGGATCCCCCACCCACGGACCCAGGAATTTGGGGACGCCCCACCCATGGAACCAGGAATTTGGGGACCCCCCACCCATGGACCTGGGACCCCCCACCCACGGACCCAGGAATTTGGGGACGCCCCATCCATGGACCCAGGAATTTGGGGACCCCCCACCCATGCAACCAGGAATTTGGGGACCCCCCACCCGTGGGCCTGGGACCCCCCACCCACGGACCCAGGAATTTGGGGATGCCCCACCCATGGAACCAGGAATTTGGGGACCCCCCACCCATGGACCTGGGACCCCCCCACCCACGGACCCAGGAATTTGGGGACCCCCACCCATGCAACCAGGAATTTGGGGACCCCCCACCCATGGACCTGGGACCCCCCCACCCACGGAACCAGGAATTTGGGGATGCCCCACCCATGGAACCAGGAATTTGGGGACCCCCCCACCCACGGACCTGGGACCCCCCACCCACGGACCCAGGAATTTGGGGACGCCCCATCCATGGAACCAGGAATTTGGGGACCCCCCACCCATGGACCTGGGACCCCCCCACCCACAGACCCAGGAATTTGGGGACCCCCACCCATGCAACCAGGAATTTGGGGACCCCCCCACCCGTGGACCTGGGACCCCCCACCCATGGACCCAGGAATTTGGGGACCCCCCCACCCACGGACCCAGGAATTTGGGGACGCCCCATCCACGGACCCAGGAATTTGGGGACCCCCCACCCATGGACCTGGGACCCCCCACCCACGGACCCAGGAATTTGGGGACGCCCCACCCATGGAACCAGGAATTTGGGGACCCCCCACCCATGGACCTGGGACCCCCCCACCCACGGACCCAGGAATTTGGGGACCCCCCATCCATGGAACCAGGAATTTGGGGACCCCCCACCCATGGACCTGGGACCCCCCACCCACGGACCCAGGAATTTGGGGACCCCCCACCCATGGAACCAGGAATTTGGGGACCCCCCACCCATGGACCTGGGACCCCCCCCACCCACGGACCCAGGAATTTGGGGACCCCCCATCCATGGAACCAGGAATTTGGGGACCCCCCACCCATGGACCTGGGACCCCCCACCCATGGACCCAGGAATTTGGGGACCCCCCACCCATGGACCTGGGACCCTCCCACCCATGGAAGCAGGAATTTGGGGACTCCCCCACCCATGGGCCTGGGACCCCCCCACCCATGGACCTGGGACCCCCCACCCACGGACCCAGGAATTTGGGGACCCCACCCATGCAACCAGGAATTTGGGGACCCCCCACCGACGGACCCAGGAATTTGGAGACCCCCCCACCCACGGAACTAGGAATTTAGGGACCCCCCCACCCAAGGCCCCAGGAATTTGGGGGCCCCCCCGGGTGCTGACCGTAGGCGGAGGGGTCGGCGATGTGCTCCTCCATGAAGCACCCGAAGCCCGAGAGGTTGGTGGAGACGCTGGGGATTCCCATCACCGTGCACTCGGCTGGGGGGGGGGCACAAATGGGTGTCCGGTGGGGGGCACCCAGGCGGCTGGGGGGGGCACCCGGGATCCCCCCCCCCAACCCAGGGACCCAGGAATCCAGGGGGGGGCACCCAGGTATGAAGGTTCCCCCCCCCCCCCCCCAAACCAGGGACCCAGATGTCTGGGGGCACCCAGGTGTCTTGGGGGGGGGCACCCAGGTGTCTTGGGGGGCCACCCAGGATCCCCCCCCCCCCAACCCAGGTACCCAGGTGTCTTGGGGGGGCACCCGGGATCCCCCCCCCCAACCCAGGGACCCAGGAATCCAGGGGGGGCACCCAGGTATGAAGGTTCCCCCCCCCCCAAACCAGGGACCCAGGTGTCTGGGGGCACCCAGGTGTCTTGGGGGGGGCACCCGGGCTCCCCCCCCCCCCCCAACCCAGGTACCCAGGAGTCTGGGGGGGGCACCCAGGTGTCTGGGGGGAGGCCACCCAGGATCCCCCCCCCCAACCCAGGGACCCAGGAATCCAGGGGGGGGCACCCAGGTATGAAGGTTCCCCCCCCCCAAACCAGGGACCCAGATGTCTGGGGGCACCCAGGTGTCTTGGGGGGGGGGCACCCAGGTGTCTTGGGGGGGCACCCGGGCTCCTCCCCCCCAACCCAGGTACCCAGGTGTCTGGGGGGGGGCACCCGGGATCCCCCCCCCCAACCCAGGGACCCAGCAATCCAGGGGGGGGGCACCCAGGTATGAAGGTTCCCCCCCCCCCAAACCAGGGACCCAGATGTCTGGGGGGACCCAGGTGTCTTGGGGGGGGCACCCGGGCTCCCCCCCCCCCAACCCAGGTACCCAGGAGTCTGGGGGGGGGCACCCAGGTGTCTGGGGGGGGGCCACCCAGGATCCCCCCCCCCTCCAACCCAGGGACCCAGGAATCCAGGGGGGGGGCACCCAGGTATGAAGGTTCCCCCCCCCCCCCCCCCAAACCAGGGACCCAGGTGTCTGGGGGGGGGGCACCCAGGAGTCAGGGGGGGGGTCACCCCTCCATCGAGGACCCAGGTGTCTGGGGGGACCCAGGTATCTGGGGGGGCAAGCAGGTGTCTGGGGGGGGCCACCCAGGATCCCCCCCCCCCAACCCAGAGACCCAGACGTCTGGGGGTGGGGGGGGGGGGGGGGGCACCCAGGCTTTTGTGGGGGGGGTCCTGTGTGTTTGAGGGGGGGGCACCCAGGCGTCTGGGGGGGGGGACACTCAGGCATCTCGGGGGGGGGGGGGACGACCCAGGGGTCTGGGAGGGAACTGAGAGGGGACCCAAATATTTTTGAGTGGGGGGGGGGAGGAACACCCAGGAGTCTGGGGGGGGGGGGGAGGGGGGGGTCCAGGCTTTTGAGGGGGGGGGGGGGGTGTCCCTGGGTGTTTGGGGGGGGGGGCACCCATGGGTGCTCTTACCGGGGGTGTAGCCCCAGGGCTCGTAGTAGGAGGGGAAGACCCCCAGGTGACACCCCCCGCACGAACTCCTCGTAGTCCACGGGGAGGAGGGGGCTGGTGGAGGACAGGAACTCGGGGTGGAAGATAATCTGGGGGGGGGGGGTGGGGGGGGGGGCCACGGTCAGAACCGACC
>NW_027415479.1:0-16728 GCF_964106895.1 Numenius arquata | reverse complement strand
ACCCTACAGACCCCTACGGAACCCTACAGACACCTGCGGGCACTTACGGAACCCTGCAGGCCCCTACGGAACCCTACAGGTCCATACAGAACCCCACAGGGCCCTACGGAACTTTACCAGCCACTACGGAACTCTACGGGTCCCTACGGAACCCTGCAGAACCCTCCGGAACCTTACAGAATCCCACAGACTCCTACAGACTTCTGCGGGCACTTACACAACCCTACAGGTCCCTACGGAAATCTACGGGACTCTATGGGCCCCTAGGGAACCCTATAGATTTCGATGGAACCCTACGAGGCCCTCTGGAACCCTACAGAATACTCCAGGACCCGACAGCACTCTACAAGACCCTTAGCAACACAACGGAACCTCACTAAAACCCTATGGGCTCCTACAGAACACTACAGGCGCCTACGGAACCCTACAGACCCCTACAGAATACTACCAGCCACTACAGAAAAATATGGCCCCTACGGAACTCTACGGAACCTGACAGAAACAATGTGGGCCCCTACAGGCCCTTGCGGGCACTTGCAGAACTCTGCAGGAACCCACGGAACTTTATGGAACCCTAAAAGCCCCTACGGAAGCCTAAAGACCCTTGCAGGCAGTTACGGAACGGTACAGGGCCCTAGGGAACTTTACCGGCCACTACGGAACTCTAGGGGCCCCTACGGAACCCTGCAGAACCCTCCAGAACCTTACAGAATCCCACGGATTCCTACAGACTCCTGCGGGCACTTACTCAACCCTAGAGGACCCTACGGAACACTACTGGCTCCTGCGGTACTCCAGAGGCCTCTAGGGAACCTACGAAGCTCTACGGAACCCTATGGATCCTTACGGAACAGTACGGGCCCCTTCAGACCTCTGCGGGCGCTTATGGAAACCTACAGGACCCTACGGAACTGTACGAGACTCTACAGGCCCCTAGGGAACACCACAGGCCCCTACGGAACCCTACACAACCCTCCGAAAACATATGGCACCCTACAAGCTCCTACCAACCCCTGCGGGCACTTACACAACCCTACAGGTCCCTACGGAAATCTACGGGACTCTACGGGCCCTAGGGAACCCTTCAGATTTCGATGGAACCCTACCAGCCCCTCTGGAACCCTACAGAATACTCCAGGACCCGACAGCACTCTACAAGACCCTTAGCAACACAACGGAACCTCACTAAAACCCTATGGGCTCCTACAGAACACTGCAGGTGCCTATGGAACCCTACAGACCCCTACGGACCCCTACAGACACCTGCGGGCACTTACGGAACCCTGCAGGCCCCTACGGAACCCTACAGGTCCATACAGAACCCCACAGGGCCCTACAGAACTTTACCAGCCACTACGGAACTCTACAGGTCCCTACGGAACCCTGCAGAACCCTCCGGAACCTTACAGAATCCCACAGACTCCTACAGACTTCTGCGGGCACTTACACAACCCTACAGGTCCCTACGGAAATCTACGGGACTCTATGGGCCCCTAGGGAACCCTATAGATTTCGATGGAACCCTACGAGGCCCTCTGGAACCCTACAGAATACTCCAGGACCCGACAGCACTCTACAAGACCCTTAGCAACACAACGGAACCTCACTAAAACCCTATGGGCTCCTACAGAACACTGCAGGCGCCTACGGAACCCTACAGACCCCTACAGAATACTACCAGCCACTACAGAAAAATATGGCCCCTACGGAACTCTACGGAACCTGACAGAAACACTGTGGGCCCCTACAGGCCCTTGCGGGCACTTGCAGAACTCTGCAGGAACCCACAGAACTTTATGAAACCCTACCAGCCCCTACGGAAGCCTAAAGACCCTTGCAGGCAGTTACGGAACGGTACAGGGCCCTAGGGAACTTTACCAGCCACTATGGAACTCTACGGGCCCCTACGGAACCCTGCAGAACCCTCCAGAACCTTACAGAATCCCACGGATTCCTACAGACTCCTGCGGGCACTTACTCAACCCTAGAGGACCCTACGGAACACTACTGGCTCCTGCGGTACTCCAGAGGCCTCTAGGGAACCTACGAAGCTCTACGGAACCCTATGGATCCTTACGGCACAGTACGGGCCCCTTCAGACCTCTGCGGGCGCTTATGGAAACCTACAGGACCCTACGGAACTGTACGAGACTCTACAGGCCCCTAGGGAACACCACAGGCCCCTACAGAACCCTACACAACCCTCCGGAAACATATGGCACCCTACAAGCTCCTACCAACCCCTGCGGGCACTTACACAACCCTACAGGCCCCTACGGAAATCTACGGGACTCTACGGGCCCCTAGGGAACCCTATAGATTTTGATGGAATCCTACGAGGCCCTCTGGAACCCTACAGAATACTCCAGGACCCGACAGCACTCTACAAGACCCTTAGCAACACAACGGAACCTCACTAAAACCCTATGGGCTCCTACAGAACACTGCAGGTGCCTACGGAACCCTACAGACCCCTACGGAACCCTACAGACACCTGCGGGCACTTACGGAACCCTGCAGGCCCCTACGGAACCCTACAGGTCCATACAGAACCCCACAGGGCCCTACGGAACTTTACCAGCCACTACGGAACTCTACGGGTCCCTACGGAACCCTGCAGAACCCTCCGGAACCTTACAGAATCCCACAGACTCCTACCGACTTCTGCGGGCACTTACACAACCCTACAGGTCCCTACGGAAATCTACGGGACTCTATGGGCCCCTAGGGAACCCTATAGATTTCGATGGAACCCTACGAGGCCCTCTGGAACCCTACAGAATACTCCAGGACCCGACAGCACTCTACAAGACCCTTAGCAACACAACGGAACCTCACTAAAACCCTATGGGCTCCTACAGAACACTACAGGCGCCTACGGAACCCTACAGACCCCTACAGAATACTACCAGCCACTACAGAAAAATATGGCCCCTACGGAACTCTACGGAACCTGACAGAAACAATGTGGGCCCCTACAGGCCCTTGCGGGCACTTGCAGAACTCTGCAGGAACCCACGGAACTTTATGGAACCCTAAAAGCCCCTACGGAAGCCTAAAGACCCTTGCAGGCAGTTACGGAACGGTACAGGGCCCTAGGGAACTTTACCGGCCACTACGGAACTCTAGGGGCCCCTACGGAACCCTGCAGAACCCTCCAGAACCTTACAGAATCCCACGGATTCCTACAGACTCCTGCGGGCACTTACTCAACCCTAGAGGACCCTACGGAACACTACTGGATCCTGCGGTACTCCAGAGGCCTCTAGGGAACCTACGAAGCTCTACGGAACCCTATGGATCCTTACGGAACAGTACGGGCCCCTTCAGACCTCTGTGGGCGCTTATGGAAACCTACAGGACCCTACGGAACTGTACGAGACTCTACAGGCCCCTAGGGAACACCACAGGCCCCTACGGAACCCTACACAACCCTCCGGAAACATATGGCACCCTACAAGCTCCTACCAACCCCTGCGGGCACTTACACAACCCTACAGGTCCCTACGGAAATCTACGGGACTCTACGGGCCCCTAGGGAACCCTTCAGATTTCGATGGAATCCTACGAGGCCCTCTGGAACCCTACAGAATACTCCAGGACCCGACAGCACTCTACAAGACCCTTAGCAACACAACGGAACCTCACTAAAACCCTATGGGCTCCTACAGAACACTGCAGGTGCCTACGGAACCCTACAGACCCCTACGGAACCCTACAGACACCTGCGGGCACTTACGGAACCCTGCAGGCCCCTACGGAACCCTACAGGTCCATACAGAACCCCACAGGGCCCTACAGAACTTTACCAGCCACTACGGAACTCTACGGGTCCCTACGGAACCCTGCAGAACCCTCCGGAACCTTACAGAATCCCACAGACTCCTACAGACTTCTGCGGGCACTTACACAACCCTACAGGTCCCTACGGAAATCTACGGGACTCTATGGGCCCCTAGGGAACCCTATAGATTTCGATGGAACCCTACGAGGCCCTCTGGAACCCTACAGAATACTCCAGGACCCGACAGCACTCTACAAGACCCTTAGCAACACAACGGAACCTCACTAAAACCCTATGGGCTCCTACAGAACACTGCAGGCGCCTACGGAACCCTACAGACCCCTACAGAATACTACCAGCCACTACAGAAAAATATGGCCCCTACGGAACTCTACGGAACCTGACAGAAACAATGTGGGCCCCTACAGGCCCTTGCGGGCACTTGCAGAACTCTGCAGGAACCCACAGAACTTTATGAAACCCTACCAGCCCCTACGGAAGCCTAAAGACCCTTGCAGGCAGTTACGGAACGGTACAGGGCCCTAGGGAACTTTACCAGCCACTATGGAACTCTACGGGCCCCTACGGAACCCTGCAGAACCCTCCAGAACCTTACAGAATCCCACGGATTCCTACAGACTCCTGCGGGCACTTACTCAACCCTAGAGGACCCTACGGAACACTACTGGCTCCTGCGGTACTCCAGAGGCCTCTAGGGAACCTACGAAGCTCTACGGAACCCTATGGATCCTTACGGAACAGTACGGGCCCCTTCAGACCTCTGCGGGCGCTTATGGAAACCTACAGGACCCTACGGAACTGTACGAGACTCTACAGGCCCCTAGGGAACACCACAGGCCCCTACGGAACCCTACACAACCCTCCGGAAACATATGGCACCCTACAAGCTCCTACCAACCCCTGCGGGCACTTACACAACCCTACAGGTCCCTACGGAAATCTACGGGACTCTACGGGCCCCTAGGGAACCCTTCAGATTTCGATGGAATCCTACGAGGCCCTCTGGAACCCTACAGAATACTCCAGGACCCGACAGCACTCTACAAGACCCTTAGCAACACAACGGAACCTCACTAAAACCCTATGGGCTCCTACAGAACACTGCAGGTGCCTACGGAACCCTACAGACCCCTACGGAACCCTACAGACACCTGTGGGCACTTCCGGAACCCTGCAGGCCCCTACGGAACCCTACAGGTCCATACAGAACCCCACAGGGCCCTACGGAACTTTACCAGGCACTACGGAACTCTACGGGTCCCTACAGAACCCTGCAGAACCCTCCAGAACCTTACAGAATCCCACGGATTCCTACAGACTCCTGCGGGCACTTACTCAACCCTAGAGGACCCTACGGAACACTACTGGCTCCTGCGGTACTCCAGAGGCCTCTAGGGAACCTACGAAGCTCTACGGAACCCTATGGATCCTTACGGAACAGTACGGGCCCCTTCAGACCTCTGCGGGCGCTTATGGAAACCTACAGGACCCTACAGAACTCTACGAGACTCTACAGGCCCCTAGGGAACACCACAGGCCCCTACGGAACCCTACACAACCCTCCGGAAACGTATGGCACCCTACAAGCTCCTACCAACCCCTGCGGGCACTTACACAACCCTACAGGCCCCTACGGAAATCTACGGGACTCTACGGGCCCCTAGGGAACCCTATAGATTTTGATGGAATCCTACGAGGCCCTCTGGAACCCTACAGAATACTCCAGGACCCGACAGCACTCTACAAGACCCTTAGCAACACAACGGAACCTCACTAAAACCCTATGGGCTCCTACAGAACACTGCAGGTGCCTACGGAACCCTACAGACCCCTACGGAACCCTACAGACACCTGCGGGCACTTACGGAACCCTGCAGGCCCCTACGGAACCCTACAGGTCCATACAGAACCCCACAGGGCCCTACGGAACTTTACCAGCCACTACGGAACTCTACGGGTCCCTACGGAACCCTGCAGAACCCTCCGGAACCTTACAGAATCCCACAGACTCCTACCGACTTCTGCGGGCACTTACACAACCCTACAGGTCCCTACGGAAATCTACGGGACTCTATGGGCCCCTAGGGAACCCTATAGATTTCGATGGAACCCTACGAGGCCCTCTGGAACCCTACAGAATACTCCAGGACCCGACAGCACTCTACAAGACCCTTAGCAACACAACGGAACCTCACTAAAACCCTATGGGCTCCTACAGAACACTACAGGCGCCTACGGAACCCTACAGACCCCTACAGAATACTACCAGCCACTACAGAAAAATATGGCCCCTACGGAACTCTACGGAACCTGACAGAAACAATGTGGGCCCCTACAGGCCCTTGCGGGCACTTGCAGAACTCTGCAGGAACCCACGGAACTTTATGGAACCCTAAAAGCCCCTACGGAAGCCTAAAGACCCTTGCAGGCAGTTACGGAACGGTACAGGGCCCTAGGGAACTTTACCGGCCACTACGGAACTCTAGGGGCCCCTACGGAACCCTGCAGAACCCTCCAGAACCTTACAGAATCCCACGGATTCCTACAGACTCCTGCGGGCACTTACTCAACCCTAGAGGACCCTACGGAACACTACTGGATCCTGCGGTACTCCAGAGGCCTCTAGGGAACCTACGAAGCTCTACGGAACCCTATGGATCCTTACGGAACAGTACGGGCCCCTTCAGACCTCTGTGGGCGCTTATGGAAACCTACAGGACCCTACGGAACTGTACGAGACTCTACAGGCCCCTAGGGAACACCACAGGCCCCTACGGAACCCTACACAACCCTCCGGAAACATATGGCACCCTACAAGCTCCTACCAACCCCTGCGGGCACTTACACAACCCTACAGGTCCCTACGGAAATCTACGGGACTCTACGGGCCCCTAGGGAACCCTTCAGATTTCGATGGAATCCTACGAGGCCCTCTGGAACCCTACAGAATACTCCAGGACCCGACAGCACTCTACAAGACCCTTAGCAACACAACGGAACCTCACTAAAACCCTATGGGCTCCTACAGAACACTGCAGGTGCCTACGGAACCCTACAGACCCCTACGGAACCCTACAGACACCTGCGGGCACTTACGGAACCCTGCAGGCCCCTACGGAACCCTACAGGTCCATACAGAACCCCACAGGGCCCTACAGAACTTTACCAGCCACTACGGAACTCTACGGGTCCCTACGGAACCCTGCAGAACCCTCCGGAACCTTACAGAATCCCACAGACTCCTACAGACTTCTGCGGGCACTTACACAACCCTACAGGTCCCTACGGAAATCTACGGGACTCTATGGGCCCCTAGGGAACCCTATAGATTTCGATGGAACCCTACGAGGCCCTCTGGAACCCTACAGAATACTCCAGGACCCGACAGCACTCTACAAGACCCTTAGCAACACAACGGAACCTCACTAAAACCCTATGGGCTCCTACAGAACACTGCAGGCGCCTACGGAACCCTACAGACCCCTACAGAATACTACCAGCCACTACAGAAAAATATGGCCCCTACGGAACTCTACGGAACCTGACAGAAACACTGTGGGCCCCTACAGGCCCTTGCGGGCACTTGCAGAACTCTGCAGGAACCCACAGAACTTTATGAAACCCTACCAGCCCCTACGGAAGCCTAAAGACCCTTGCAGGCAGTTACGGAACGGTACAGGGCCCTAGGGAACTTTACCAGCCACTATGGAACTCTACGGGCCCCTACGGAACCCTGCAGAACCCTCCAGAACCTTACAGAATCCCACGGATTCCTACAGACTCCTGCGGGCACTTACTCAACCCTAGAGGACCCTACGGAACACTACTGGCTCCTGCGGTACTCCAGAGGCCTCTAGGGAACCTACGAAGCTCTACGGAACCCTATGGATCCTTACGGAACAGTACGGGCCCCTTCAGACCTCTGCGGGCGCTTATGGAAACCTACAGGACCCTACGGAACTGTACGAGACTCTACAGGCCCCTAGGGAACACCACAGGCCCCTACGGAACCCTACACAACCCTCCGGAAACATATGGCACCCTACAAGCTCCTACCAACCCCTGCGGGCACTTACACAACCCTACAGGTCCCTACGGAAATCTACGGGACTCTACGGGCCCCTAGGGAACCCTTCAGATTTCGATGGAATCCTACGAGGCCCTCTGGAACCCTACAGAATACTCCAGGACCCGACAGCACTCTACAAGACCCTTAGCAACACAACGGAACCTCACTAAAACCCTATGGGCTCCTACAGAACACTGCAGGTGCCTACGGAACCCTACAGACCCCTACGGAACCCTACAGACACCTGTGGGCACTTCCGGAACCCTGCAGGCCCCTACGGAACCCTACAGGTCCATACAGAACCCCACAGGGCCCTACGGAACTTTACCAGGCACTACGGAACTCTACGGGTCCCTACAGAACCCTGCAGAACCCTCCAGAACCTTACAGAATCCCACGGATTCCTACAGACTCCTGCGGGCACTTACTCAACCCTAGAGGACCCTACGGAACACTACTGGCTCCTGCGGTACTCCAGAGGCCTCTAGGGAACCTACGAAGCTCTACGGAACCCTATGGATCCTTACGGAACAGTACGGGCCCCTTCAGACCTCTGCGGGCGCTTATGGAAACCTACAGGACCCTACAGAACTCTACGAGACTCTACAGGCCCCTAGGGAACACCACAGGCCCCTACGGAACCCTACACAACCCTCCGGAAACGTATGGCACCCTACAAGCTCCTACCAACCCCTGCGGGCACTTACACAACCCTACAGGCCCCTACGGAAATCTACGGGACTCTACGGGCCCCTAGGGAACCCTATAGATTTTGATGGAATCCTACGAGGCCCTCTGGAACCCTACAGAATACTCCAGGACCCGACAGCACTCTACAAGACCCTTAGCAACACAACGGAACCTCACTAAAACCCTATGGGCTCCTACAGAACACTGCAGGTGCCTACGGAACCCTACAGACCCCTACGGAACCCTACAGACACCTGCGGGCACTTACGGAACCCTGCAGGCCCCTACGGAACCCTACAGGTCCATACAGAACCCCACAGGGCCCTACGGAACTTTACCAGCCACTACGGAACTCTACGGGTCCCTACGGAACCCTGCAGAACCCTCCGGAACCTTACAGAATCCCACAGACTCCTACCGACTTCTGCGGGCACTTACACAACCCTACAGGTCCCTACGGAAATCTACGGGACTCTATGGGCCCCTAGGGAACCCTATAGATTTCGATGGAACCCTACGAGGCCCTCTGGAACCCTACAGAATACTCCAGGACCCGACAGCACTCTACAAGACCCTTAGCAACACAACGGAACCTCACTAAAACCCTATGGGCTCCTACAGAACACTGCAGGCGCCTACGGAACCCTACAGACCCCTACAGAATACTACCAGCCACTACAGAAAAATATGGCCCCCTACGGAACTCTACGGAACCTGACAGAAACAATGTGGGCCCCTACAGGCCCTTGCGGGCACTTGCAGAACTCTGCAGGAACCCACGGAACTTTATGGAACCCTACCAGCCCCTACGGAAGCCTAAAGACCCTTGCAGGCAGTTACGGAACGGTACAGGGCCCTAGGGAACTTTACCGGCCACTACGGAACTCTAGGGGCCCCTACGGAACCCTGCAGAACCATCCAGAACCTTACAGAATCCCACGGATTCCTACAGACTCCTGCGGGCACTTACTCAACCCTAGAGGACCCTACGGAACACTACTGGATCCTGCGGTACTCCAGAGGCCTCTAGGGAACCTACGAAGCTCTACGGAACCCTATGGATCCTTACGGAACAGTACGGGCCCCTTCAGACCTCTGCGGGCGCTTATGGAAACCTACAGGACCCTACGGAACTGTACGAGACTCTACAGGCCCCTAGGGAACACCACAGGCCCCTACGGAACCCTACACAACCCTCCGGAAACATATGGCACCCTACAAGCTCCTACCAACCCCTGCGGGCACTTACACAACCCTACAGGTCCCTACGGAAATCTACGGGACTCTACGGGCCCCTAGGGAACCCTTCAGATTTCGATGGAATCCTACGAGGTCTGGAACCCTACAGAATACTCCAGGACCCGACAGCACTCTACAAGACCCTTAGCAACACAATGGAACCTCACTAAAACCCTATGGGCTCCTACAGAACACTGCAGGTGCCTACGGAACCCTACAGACCCCTACGGAACCCTACAGACACCTGTGGGCACTTCCGGAACCCTGCAGGCCCCTACGGAACCCTACAGGTCCATACAGAACCCCACAGGGCCCTACGGAACTTTACCAGGCACTACGGAACTCTACGGGTCCCTACAGAACCCTGCAGAACCCTCCAGAACCTTACAGAATCCCACGGATTCCTACAGACTCCTGCGGGCACTTACTCAACCCTAGAGGACCCTACGGAACACTACTGGCTCCTGCGGTACTCCAGAGGCCTCTAGGGAACCTACGAAGCTCTACGGAACCCTATGGATCCTTACGGAACAGTACGGGCCCCTTCAGACCTCTGCGGGCGCTTATGGAAACCTACAGGACCCTACAGAACTCTACGAGACTCTACAGGCCCCTAGGGAACACCACAGGCCCCTACGGAACCCTACACAACCCTCCGGAAACGTATGGCACCCTACAAGCTCCTACCAACCCCTGCGGGCACTTACACAACCCTACAGGCCCCTACGGAAATCTACGGGACTCTACGGGCCCCTAGGGAACCCTATAGATTTTGATGGAATCCTACGAGGCCCTCTGGAACCCTACAGAATACTCCAGGACCCGACAGCACTCTACAAGACCCTTAGCAACACAACGGAACCTCACTAAAACCCTATGGGCTCCTACAGAACACTGCAGGTGCCTACGGAACCCTACAGACCCCTACGGAACCCTACAGACACCTGCGGGCACTTACGGAACCCTGCAGGCCCCTACGGAACCCTACAGGTCCATACAGAACCCCACAGGGCCCTACGGAACTTTACCAGCCACTACGGAACTCTACGGGTCCCTACGGAACCCTGCAGAACCCTCCGGAACCTTACAGAATCCCACAGACTCCTACAGACTTCTGCGGGCACTTACACAACCCTACAGGTCCCTACGGAAATCTACGGGGACTCTATGGGCCCCCTAGGGAACCCTATAGATTTCGATGGAACCCTACGAGGCCCTCTGGAACCCTACAGAATACTCCAGGACCCGACAGCACTCTACAAGACCCTTAGCAACACAACGGAACCTCACTAAAACCCTATGGGCTCCTACAGAACACTGCAGGCGCCTACGGAACCCTACAGACCCCTACAGAATACTACCAGCCACTACAGAAAAATATGGCCCCTACGGAACTCTACGGAACCTGACAGAAACAATGTGGGCCCCTACAGGCCCCTTGCGGGCACTTGCAGAACTCTGCAGGAACCCACGGAACTTTATGGAACCCTACCAGCCCCTACGGAAGCCTAAAGACCCTTGCAGGCAGTTACGGAACGGTACAGGGCCCTAGGGAACTTTACCGGCCACTACGGAACTCTAGGGGCCCCTACGGAACCCTGCAGAACCCTCCAGAACCTTACAGAATCCCACGGATTCCTACAGACTCCTGCGGGCACTTACTCAACCCTAGAGGACCCTACGGAACACTACTGGATCCTGCGGTACTCCAGAGGCCTCTAGGGAACCTACGAAGCTCTACGGAACCCTATGGATCCTTACGGAACAGTACGGGCCCCTTCAGACCTCTGCGGGCGCTTATGGAAACCTACAGGACCCTACGGAACTGTACGAGACTCTACAGGCCCCTAGGGAACACCACAGGCCCCTACGGAAACCCTACACAACCCTCCGGAAACATATGGCACCCTACAAGCTCCTACCAACCCCTGCGGGCACTTACACAACCCTACAGGCCCCTACGGAAATCTACGGGACTCTACGGGCCCCTAGGGAACCCTATAGATTTTGATGGAATCCTACGAGGCCCTCTGGAACCCTACAGAATACTCCAGGACCCGACAGCACTCTACAAGACCCTTAGCAACACAACGGAACCTCACTAAAACCCTATGGGCTCCTACAGAACACTGCAGGTGCCTACGGAACCCTACAGACCCCTACGGAACCCTACAGACACCTGCGGGCACTTACGGAACCCTGCAGGCCCCTACGGAACCCTACAGGTCCATACAGAACCCCACAGGGCCCTACGGAACTTTACCAGCCACTACGGAACTCTACGGGTCCCTACGGAACCCTGCAGAACCCTCCGGAACCTTACAGAATCCCACAGACTCCTACAGACTTCTGCGGGCACTTACACAACCCTACAGGTCCCTACGGAAATCTACGGGACTCTATGGGCCCCTAGGGAACCCTATAGATTTCGATGGAACCCTACGAGGCCCTCTGGAACCCTACAGAATACTCCAGGACCCGACAGCACTCTACAAGACCCTTAGCAACACAACGGAACCTCACTAAAACCCTATGGGCTCCTACAGAACACTACAGGCGCCTACGGAACCCTACAGACCCCTACAGAATACTACCAGCCACTACAGAAAAATATGGCCCCTACGGAACTCTACGGAACCTGACAGAAACAATGTGGGCCCCTACAGGCCCTTGCGGGCACTTGCAGAACTCTGCAGGAACCCACGGAACTTTATGGAACCCTACCAGCCCCTACGGAAGCCTAAAGACCCTTGCAGGCAGTTACGGAACGGTACAGGGCCCTAGGGAACTTTACCGGCCACTACGGAACTCTAGGGGCCCCTACGGAACCCTGCAGAACCCTCCAGAACCTTACAGAATCCCACGGATTCCTACAGACTCCTGCGGGCACTTACTCAACCCTAGAGGACCCTACGGAACACTACTGGATCCTGCGGTACTCCAGAGGCCTCTAGGGAACCTACGAAGCTCTACGGAACCCTATGGATCCTTACGGAACAGTACGGGCCCCTTCAGACCTCTGCGGGCGCTTATGGAAACCTACAGGACCCTACGGAACTGTACGAGACTCTACAGGCCCCTAGGGAACACCACAGGCCCCTACGGAACCCTACACAACCCTCCGGAAACATATGGCACCCTACAAGCTCCTACCAACCCCTGCGGGCACTTACACAACCCTACAGGTCCCTACGGAAATCTACGGGACTCTACGGGCCCCTAGGGAACCCTATAGATTTTGATGGAATCCTACGAGGCCCTCTGGAACCCTACAGAATACTCCAGGACCCGACAGCACTCTACAAGACCCTTAGCAACACAACGGAACCTCACTAAAACCCTATGGGCTCCTACAGAACACTGCAGGTGCCTACGGAACCCTACAGACCCCTACGGAACCCTACAGACACCTGTGGGCACTTCCGGAACCCTGCAGGCCCCTACGGAACCCTACAGGTCCATACAGAACCCCACAGGCCCTACGGAACTTTACCAGCCACTACAGAACTCTACGGGTCCCTACAGAACCCTGCAGAACCCTCCAGAACCTTACAGAATCCCACGGATTCCTACAGACTCCTGCGGGCACTTACTCAACCCTAGAGGACCCTACGGAACACTACTGGCTCCTGCGGTACTCCAGAGGCCTCTAGGGAACCTACGAAGCTCTACGGAACCCTATGGATCCTTACGGAACAGTACGGGCCCCTTCAGACCTCTGCGGGCGCTTATGGAAACCTACAGGACCCTACGGAACTGTACGAGACTCTACAGGCCCCTAGGGAACACCACAGGCCCCTACGGAACCCTACACAACCCTCCGGAAACATATGGCACCCTACAAGCTCCTACCAACCCCTGCGGGCACTTACACAACCCTACAGGCCCCTACGGAAATCTACGGGACTCTACGGGCCCCTAGGGAACCCTATAGATTTTGATGGAATCCTACGAGGCCCTCTGGAACCCTACAGAATACTCCAGGACCCGACAGCACTCTACAAGACCCTTAGCAACACAACGGAACCTCACTAAAACCCTATGGGCTCCTACAGAACACTGCAGGTGCCTATGGAACCCTACAGACCCCTACGGAACCCTACAGACACCTGCGGGCACTTACGGAACCCTGCAGGCCCCTACGGAACCCTACAGGTCCATACAGAACCCCACAGGGCCCTACGGAACTTTACCAGCCACTACGGAACTCTACGGGTCCCTACGGAACTCTGCAGAACCCTCCGGAACCTTACAGAATCCCACAGACTCCTACAGACTTCTGCGGGCACTTACACAACCCTACAGGTCCCTACGGAAATCTACGGGACTCTATGGGCCCCTAGGGAACCCTATAGATTTCGATGGAACCCTACGAGGCCCTCTGGAACCCTACAGAATACTCCAGGACCCGACAGCACTCTACAAGACCCTTAGCAACACAACGGAACCTCACTAAAACCCTATGGGCTCCTACAGAACACTACAGGCGCCTACGGAACCCTACAGACCCCTACAGAATACTACCAGCCACTACAGAAAAATATGGCCCCTACGGAACTCTACGGAACCTGACAGAAACAATGTGGGCCCCTACAGGCCCTTGCGGGCACTTGCAGAACTCTGCAGGAACCCACGGAACTTTATGGAACCCTAAAAGCCCCTACGGAAGCCTAAAGACCCTTGCAGGCAGTTACGGAACGGTACAGGGCCCTAGGGAACTTTACCGGCCACTACGGAACTCTAGGGGCCCCTACGGAACCCTGCAGAACCCTCCAGAACCTTACAGAATCCCACGGATTCCTACAGACTCCTGCGGGCACTTACTCAACCCTAGAGGACCCTACGGAACACTACTGGATCCTGCGGTACTCCAGAGGCCTCTAGGGAACCTACGAAGCTCTACGGAACCCTATGGATCCTTACGGAACAGTACGGGCCCCTTCAGACCTCTGCGGGCGCTTATGGAAACCTACAGGACCCTACGGAACTGTACGAGACTCTACAGGCCCCTAGGGAACACCACAGGCCCCTACGGAACCCTACACAACCCTCCGGAAACATATGGCACCCTACAAGCTCCTACCAACCCCTGCGGGCACTTACACAACCCTACAGGCCCCTACGGAAATCTACGGGACTCTACGGGCCCCTAGGGAACCCTATAGATTTTGATGGAATCCTACGAGGCCCTCTGGAACCCTACAGAATACTCCAGGACCCGACAGCACTCTACAAGACCCTTAGCAACACAACGGAACCTCACTAAAACCCTATGGGCTCCTACAGAACACTGCAGGTGCCTACGGAACCCTACAGACCCCTACGGAACCCTACAGACACCTGCGGGCACTTACGGAACCCTGCAGGCCCCTACGGAACCCTACAGGTCCATACAGAACCCCACAGGGCCCTACGGAACTTTACCAGCCACTACGGAACTCTACGGGTCCCTACGGAACCCTGCAGAACCCTCCGGAACCTTACAGAATCCCACAGACTCCTACAGACTTCTGCGGGCACTTACACAACCCTACAGGCCCCTACGGAAATCTACGGGACTCTACAGGCCCCTAGGGAACCCTATAGATTTCGATGGAACCCTACGAGGCCCTCTGGAACCCTACAGAATACTCCAGGACCCGACAGCACTCTACAAGACCCTTAGCAACACAACGGAACCTCACTAAAACCCTATGGGCTCCTACAGAACACTACAGGCGCCTACGGAACCCTACAGACCCCTACAGAATACTACCAGCCACTACAGAAAAATATGGCCCCTACGGAACTCTACGGAACCTGACAGAAACACTGTGGGCCCCTACAGGCCCTTGCGGGCACTTGCAGAACTCTGCAGGAACCCACGGAACTTTATGGAACCCTAAAAGCCCCTACGGAAGCCTAAAGACCCTTGCAGGCAGTTACGGAACGGTACAGGGCCCTAGGGAACTTTACCGGCCACTACGGAACTCTAGGGGCCCCTACGGAACCCTGCAGAACCCTCCAGAACCTTACAGAATCCCACGGATTCCTACAGACTCCTGCGGGCACTTACTCAACCCTAGAGGACCCTACGGAACACTACTGGATCCTGCGGTACTCCAGAGGCCTCTAGGGAACCTACGAAGCTCTACGGAACCCTATGGATCCTTACGGAACAGTACGGGCCCCTTCAGACCTCTGCGGGCGCTTATGGAAACCTACAGGACCCTACGGAACTGTACGAGACTCTACAGGCCCCTAGGGAACACCACAGGCCCCTACGGAACCCTACACAACCCTCCGGAAACATATGGCACCCTACAAGCTCCTACCAACCCCTGCGGGCACTTACACAACCCTACAGGTCCCTACGGAAATCTACGGGACTCTACGGGCCCCTAGGGAACCCTTCAGATTTCGATGGAATCCTACGAGGCCCTCTGGAACCCTACAGAATACTCCAGGACCCGACAGCACTCTACAAGACCCTTAGCAACACAACGGAACCTCACTAAAACCCTATGGGCTCCTACAGAACACTGCAGGTGCCTATGGAACCCTACAGACCCCTACGGAACCCTACAGACACCTGCGGGCACTTACGGAACCCTGCAGGCCCCTACGGAACCCTACAGGTCCATACAGAACCCCACAGGGCCCTACGGAACTTTACCAGCCACTACGGAACTCTACGGGTCCCTACGGAACCCTGCAGAACCCTCCGGAACCTTACAGAATCCCACAGACTCCTACAGACTTCTGCGGGCACTTACACAACCCTACAGGCCCCTACGGAAATCTACGGGACTCTACGGGCCCCTAGGGAACCCTATAGATTTCGATGGAACCCTACGAGGCCCTCTGGAACCCTACAGAATACTCCAGGACCCGACAGCACTCTACAAGACCCTTAGCAACACAACGGAACCTCACTAAAACCCTA